>NC_092076.1:17469431-17674431 GCF_039877785.1 Chaetodon trifascialis | reverse complement strand
GAAGAGCTGAAATTAATCCTCATTACATTAATCAAGCTCATATACACACACACGCAGAATGAGCCGACTTAATCGCACAGCACGTGTGTTGCAGTACACATTCCCTGTCGTAATTGGAGACATATCACACACACTGCATGTACTGAAAAAAGGTCTACATTTCAGCTGAGCTCCTTTTAATTCGAATGGCAACTTGTAGCACTAGATACAAACTGTATGCCATCAAATATCTGAGAGGCGACATTACTGAAATCTTCACTCTTTTAACCATTAACATAATTTTCAACAGGTCAACATAAAACACAGGGGCTGAGAGTTTTTATTATTTTTTGGGACATTACATTACATTAATTTCCTGCAGACTTACCCTAACCATAACCACTATTTGCCTAACCTTAACCTAACCCTAACCCAAGCCTTTGCCCTAAGATTTTATCCTTAACTTTATGGGGAATGTGTTCTGTCTCCATAAGGCAGACGGTCCCCACAAAGTGAGTAATACATGGCTACACAAACACACACACACACACACACACACACACACACACACACACACACACACACACACACACACACACACACACACACACATTCTCATAGGGTACATCCTCACAGGTGATTTCACTTGCTGTCTGATCAGACCTCTTCTCAGGACTATGTGGGCAGGTACAGATTGTGCTTAATTGACAGCACTCACTCACCTGCTCTGATCTCCTAGGATGGGAAGACACCATTTATATCTTATTTGTACAGTGGGCTCACCACCTGTTTGGGTGTAGAGGGCCTTGAAAGTTAAGAAAAATGGTGAGTAACACCAGTCATACAGCAGAGGATGTTAATCAATAGTGACTGCATGCAATTTCTGTTACAGCCATCATGGCTTGATATCAAAACCAAGTGGAATAAAATAGTATTAACCTTATAAGAACATGCTCTTCAGTGTGGATTGGACAATGTGTTCAATATATCAATGAACATCCATGATTGATCATTAACTCGGTACCTGAAACACAACGCTTTATTTTTAGGGTTATTTGACAAATTACTTCAAGCCCCTTAAGTTTATAGAGCGATGTGAAGTCATCCACAATGTGTTGATCGCGGGCCAAACACACACACGGACAGGGTCTGCAAAGTGACAGCCGGTCAACTTCCAGCTCTGTCTCCTAGAAATTCTGTTTATTTCCAACTAATTTCCAACAGCAAATATGTCTTGAGGGACACTGACTGGATTATGTTTTCTATTAATTAACACATCTAAAAAGTCGCAGAAAATGTTGACAGCTTATTGTGTTCCATCAAAATGTCCACTCGTGCAATGCAATATTCATTTGAAGTGCAGCATTTTAAAATGTTTTTTTGCGGTTATGTTTATTCACTGGCAGGAAAAGATGGTTTGATCAACATTTAACCAAAACCATGATCTTTCCTAACCTTAAGCAAAGTGCTTTATAGCCTAAACATTCACCAGTCACCACAGCATAATTGGGAAAACATTTTAGTGCTATATAAACATAATCTCCATCATCTAGGATACAGGGTTGCAACCTTTCATGCTGTTGGTCTCATTTCAGAAATTAGCCACTGGGTATTTTCTTCATTTCTAACCAAAACTCTTTCATTTTAGCTTTAGTTTTAGAGCTGCAGTTGATGTTAAATCCAACCTGCCCAATAACACTATAGTACCCAGTCAGTGGCAGAGACCTAAAGTACCCCACAAGTTATTTTATGATGGTGGGAGACCACAGGATTATAACAGGCAGCTCCAGGCCTCAAGCCTTTGTAGGTATGAAACTAATAAACTAGTTTAGTTTAATTCGATTGAGTTTAGGTCAGGTCTAGTTGGTTTTATAGACCCAAGAGGGTATCATAAAAACCCCTCTCAATTAAAGAAATAAAACACATCACAACGATGTAGTGTGCTGTATATTGACACTAATGACATCAAACCCCAATAAATAATATAATGCATCAGTAACAAATGAGGGAAATCAAATCTACCATGACTTTTTTCCTGGATGCTGGAGCCTTGCTGTCCTTGAGGCATTTAATATCAGCCTAAACAAGCATGAAGTTGCACACACCCAGCATATAGCGGCATGGTCAAACTTTATATTAGGAGACATTTTAGAGCCTGATGTCAGAAAGATTTATATCCTGATTTCACACAACAAGAATACCCAGAACCTATTGCTGTCTAAGAGTCAAATTAAATGAACACTACGTCATGTGAGTGACTGGATTCTCAGGGATGACTGCTCTGTTTTCTGCAAATGAGGCAAATAGTAAGGTTATACACTCAGTTGTCAGTTATTCTTATATGGGCTTATAGGTTTGCTTTTTAGTTAGTTTTTTTTTTTTTTTTTTCATGAGCAGGACCTTTGTCTGACAGTAACTGATGAAGCTGAAGACTTGCAAAGCTAAATGTCTCAGTGAGAGTCATGTCTGAGACACGTGTGTGTGTATTTGCAAGCGTTCGTTTATGTTTTGCACTCATCACCTGTCTCGCTTTCTGTCATTTTTGATTGACAGACTACTTCCTTGCTCTTGTGTCCAATAGGACTGTAATGCTGTTGCACGTGATGTACCTTTTCACCCTTTGCACATTTCTTCTGTGTGTTTATGGTTGTAAATGCATTTGCCAGTGTCGATGCACTAATTGTGTCTGTGTGTGTATGGACTTTTTGTCCATGCACGTGTGTGTGTGTGTGTGTGTGTGTGTGTGTGTGTGTGTACATATTTCCAGCGGCTCCCCCTCCAGGAATGCAGCATGGCTCTTCAGAAGGGGATATTAGTGCTGACCGCAGGGCCTCTTTCCCCTCTCCGCTTCCATCTGGTGTCGCATTAAATATTAAACTTTTTAATTTGATTCAATTCCCGACGACAAACACCCTTGATTGGATCCAGATGCCAGCAACCAGTGGGCCCACCCCAGGCCTGGTCTGTGCCTGGGGTTTGGATACTCTGGAGCTCGGCACAGCAGCTGGAACTGAGACCCGGATTAAAGCTGGAGCTGCGAGTGGAGATGCGGATGGTGCTCCAGTTTGGACTCGCGGGTGGAAGTGGTACTTTTGGTAGATGAAGAGGTGGAGTTGAAGCTGCCCTTTGGGACTGGGGATGGAAATCAAGCTGGCAATTGAGTTTAAAACTGGAACTTTGATTGGAAGTAATACTCAAAGTGGAATGTCAACCCCTTTCAGCGAAGAGTGAGGACCTGGGAAAAAACGTGTTTGCTGACAACAAGGATCGTCAAATTCAACCTTGTATCAAACATCATCTGAAAATGATACATCAGTCAGAGACCCTGCTTTAAGTCTGGGTTTAACCATGCCCTGACAATGCTCATCTTTGCCATGAAAGCGTACACATGGCTAATTTACTTTTTGCAGCTCAGTAGTAATTTCAGCCAAAATGTTGCTCTTCACAGAAAGATAGTTGAACAGCATGTAGAACCTGATGCATTTGCACAGATCTAAACATTTTGCTGTGGAATGAATGTGCTTCTTTCTAACAAGCCCTTTAGATTAAATGACAGAATGCCACCATTTGTTTTTTTGACCTGATCCAGCTATAGTTAAGGTCTGGGCAGAAATGGCAGGGTTAGGGTTAGGGAAACATCCTGGTCACAGAGAGAAGAAGCTAACATTGACTGTCCAATAGGAAAACTGATGTTTGATGTCACACTATTTCAGACTCACACAAGTCAAAATTCCTATGGCTGAGATGACTTTATTACTTGAATATACACATATGTAATTTCTCAGAATTTGCTGAAACGACACAAAGGAGAGGTTCTTCTGGGTGCTCCACAGTCCAAAGCCAAACATCTTAGGGTGAAAACTCTACGTGAATAGAGGAGAATGTCAATGTGACTGGCTGTCTACCTGTAGATCAAACCTGTAACAGACAACTAGAGCCACATGTGCCCTGCAAGGAAATGAATCCTGGAGGTTTACATCAAATGGAGACACACAGATTGAGCTGCTTGTTCATTATCACCTGTCTGACACAGGGTTTTTACTTAGTGAAAATGATAAAACAATGGGACCAGGACTCATGCATTTGGGACTTTTAAAGATCTGTAATGTGCATTTCTGGGCCTTGCCTTCGAGTCTTCAGATCTGGATTCACATGTTGCATGGCAACAGCATGTATCAAGTGTCCAATTGCTCTGCATTTTCCTTTATTTTCCTTTTATTCAGTCTCTCTATTGGTAGATAGCATTTGTGCTTTCTCAGTCAGTCCTCTATAGTGTTTATCCTCCCCTTCCTCCCTTAAGATGGTATGTTCAGAGAAGATTAAGGCCAAGTGTAAGCGAGGTCTGGGGACTGAGGTTTGGATGTCTCTGCGAGTTGTTTGACAGTGGGCACTTGTACAGCGCAAAACAGCCATCAAGGTCACAGTCTTCCCATCTTGGTTTTCTTAAAGCAGCAAAAACAAGTCATTTTCATTTTAACAAGTAAAACAAAGCTGCATGTGGGGTGAGATAATATCATTTGTTGCCAATGCAAGTCATTTTGCTTCAAGAATTTCCTTGACTCAGTGCCAGTGATTGTGTTGGATGCCTTAATTGCTCTTGCTTTGACACGTTTTGCATGAAAATTCTTGAAATAAGTGAAAGTGCTTTGGAAACATGTGCTATTATCTCATTTCATTGGCAACAACTTGTCATGTATTATATCACGAACATTTCTGAGACTAAATGACTTGTTAATGCTCAGTGTCATATCAAATTAACTCTGTGTTAGAGCATCTGTCTTTCCCTTGTACTTCTCTGTCTTTCACTGTTACTACTGTGACACCCCTCTCATTCCCTTTGCCATTTGTTTCCTCCAGCTGTATGATGTATCCCCAAATTAGTGTATTACCTAATATAGTGGAGATAACAGAGGTCAGGGGGGACCAGAGCAGTCCAGAGGACCTGGGGCTAAACGTGACTCCCCTCAGCTGCATGAGGACCTGACAGCAGGCTTTGGTCCAGGGGTCTGTGTCCCCACCCGCCATCCCATCTTCTGCCTTGATCCAGATGTCTCGGCAAGGATGAATCATAACTTCAGCTTGTTACCATTAAATTCTATGTTTATGTTTTTCCCAACATGATATCCTTTCACAGTTTAGACAGCAAAGAAACAGACTGAAACAGAGTAATACAAGCGTTAAAAACTGGGTTCAGTGGACTTTTTTTTTTTTTAGGATTGTTCGATTCTATTTTTGATTTTGTCTTCTTTGTTGCTGACTGACAATTTACTCAACCCATCCCCCAAACACATTTGTCGAATGATAACATAGCATGGGAGGCCCGTTAAGCTTTGGATTAGAGTATTTGAAAGACAGTTTTGTAGCCTTTCTTCAACAAAAACAGGAGAGAAAAGGTGTAAGGGATGGATCTAACAGTGTGACTATTAACATATTCATTTGTTAGCATGTACAGCTAACTGGTGTAATATCTACAGTAGTAAAACCTAACCCAGCATTACTTCCAAGGCCAAGGAGCTAATCATTAACTACCCACATTTGTCTGAAGGGTCCCGTAATGTGAAAAAAAGCACATGGCTTTTTTCACAACTGGCATGTTGAAGATACACTCCAGCAATCCTAATCAATGTTATCTGAGATAGCATTGATCTGATGTGTTTGAAAATGTGAACAATCAACCAGCAAACCAATTCCTTAACATACTTCCTTACCATATAACAAGCTAACTGGCTCTACACTGCAATACAAGAAATATGCTTTTGCATCATTTCAGTCGATTCATGAATCGTGAACTGGTAAGGATGCCTTGGGCGTGCAGCTTTAGCATCAGTTCTTTCAGCTGTATATTATGCATATAGCTGTGTACATTTAACGCTGCACACTGCAGCGTTATCTTAAAAGTCAGCTTGAGAGCAATCAACCAGCTCAGTGAGCTAACGTTGGCGTAATTAGATTGGTCGCATAAGCTGACGAAATCTGCCCACGGCCGGCAAAATGGACAGTAGCTGGCGAGAAATGAGAAGCTGCTTTTGTTTACATCTGTCTGAAATTCTGAGTGATAAATGTGTTATCATTGTGAACTGTGTATAAGCAATGTGAGAACGGAAAGCGTGACATGCTTAGCAACAGTAACTAAGGTGGTGGGGCTTGGCGAATGGTCAGTCGCTTAATACCAAGGAGCTTGCACTCTCCACCTCTCCGAGTTGGATAGCCAGTCATCTCTGTCCTACGTTTTTCCATCCATCCATCCATCCATCCATCCATCCATCCATCCATCCATCCATCCATCCATCCATCCATCCATCGAACCACAGACAAATGCGTTATGAAAGAATTAGACTGCAGACAGAATGAGACAGTGAGGAGAGAGGGAGAGACAGAAGGAGGAGGTGGAGTGATGGAGTGAGACACAGGGAGTGTTATTAGTATTATTAGAATTATTCAGCGCTTCCTCTCCCACTGGTTCATGTTGGATGTTTGCCTCTGACCAGATTTGGCCTGCCGTGGCCTCTTTCAGTCCTCAGCAGTTAAAGGGGAATGGGGTGTGAGAGAATTTTGCAGGATCTCAAATTAGCCTCTCTGTGGAGCTTATGTAATGCAATCTAACATTATTGAGGAATTCACAGCTTTAAGTTTACACTTTTTCACAGTCCAGCTGCACCGATCACATGGATATCTCCACTATGATTTAAGTTAAATCTAAAACGCTATATGTGTTTTATCAAATAAGCCTCCATTCAGACATTTACTAAGCATCTCTCTTTCATAACTACTGCAGGATCCTCTATACAGCTGAGTAGATTAGTATATTGTTACATAAATCTTCGCTATATCTCAACCAACCAAGCTTTTTCTTGCTACTTCTGGCAGCTTAAAATGAGCAAAACTCCAACTTTTTCCAAACAATTCTACTTGGACAGGGAGCCGAGGTGCTGCGCTGGGTAAAAATGAGGCTTTTAGATTGAATGAGATTAGATTCGATGAAACTTAAATGATCTCCTTTGAGAAATATGGTTATTGCTGCAGCAAGAAGTAATGGGATACATCAAAGAAAAATAGGATATAAATATGAACAGAGTAAATGGGGGTTATTTAAACACACGCAACCGACTAATTTACAATGACTACATCTGTGCAATTTCATTCATGGCAAATCTTCAACACCAAATGTATAGTATTGAATTATGGGCCACATGTGTTTCATGCATGTTAGCGAGTGTCACCTTTCTCTCTAAAGGAAGGAAAGTAGACTGTTCACTTACTATTTCTGCATTCTCTTCTCTAGTCAATGTAAAAATGACAGCGCAAACACGCCACTGGGTGTGTTTATACACAGAATGAACAAGCTTATGTATGAGTCCATATGTTTATGTGCTGCTGTATTGTGTGTGTGTGTGTGTGGTTGGCAGGGCTGATAAACAGGCAGTGGGTTGGGAGGTGGAAGGAGTCCACCGCCTCAGATTATTGACACAATTCTGGCAGAACGCTGTGCCGGGCGCTCCAAGAAATCTGGCTGGCGGAGCTCAGCGCTGCAATCTGATCCCTTCCATCCAACATACAGCGCCGAAAAACACACAGAGACAGGCTGCGAGGGACACAGCTCTATCTATTCTCATACCTCTCCTTGTGCCTTTTTCTTCCTTCTGTGTAACAATCAGCTTTAGGGGATTTCTTTAGTCCAATTTGCCTTCCTGTCAGTCTCTCTGTCTCTTACTGTCTGGCACTCCATCACTCACTGTGCCTCTGTCTCAGGACGGCATGTTAAGAGATGTTGAGGCCACGTGCACGCCTTAAGGTCTGAGGTCTGGGGCTTGAGGTTTGGACTGCAGTCTCAGCACTTTGTTTACTGAATTGTTTGTGTGTCTTACAGTGTGTGCTTGTGTCTTCAAACATGGACTGTAAAAGTTTATGCGGGAGCTGCCATTGGTGTCACAGTTCAGGCCGAGGGGTGTTCCTTGTTGCTGCATGCGGGAAGAGGATGGCCTCCACCGCTAAATGAAGATGGGAACATTTTGTTCTTCACGAACCTGTCACTTTCACCCCAGGTCACATTTGATTTGTTGAACGTGCTGCACTCAGATGGAAGTTCATTCCTTTGCGATGATAGATCGATTGCGCTGCAGATGCATTGCATTCATGCGTTGGGTTTATTCTGCTATTGATTGGGTTTCCATAAACTAAACTGATGGACTGTTTTACCCTTTTCTCTGTGATGTTGTCATTGTGAAAGCATGTCATCGGTGACTCAAAGACTCCATAAATAATTCGCGTTAGAACGGTACAATCAGTAATCATAAGTGTTTTGTCTCGGCGCATGTGAGGAGCAAACAGATACGATGATTGGCCAGTTTAAAGTCACATAAAGGTCATGTAGAATTATGGATTGACACGTTAGCATGCTCCGATTAAAGAAAACATTAATGAGCGCTCAGTAATGTATGACCGAAGTCAGCCTTTTTAGGTAAACAGCAGGGATGGTGGCTACATTGACTTCAATCTTCTTATCTGAATTGCAACCTCCGTGGCTGAGTTACAAAGCCACTGTGTTCATATTCTAGGCTGCAAGCTGCTGGCCTCAGCAATTCAAATCAGATTAAAAAAAAATTCAGTCAATAGGTCAGAAGGCTTCTCTGGGAATGCACAGAGATATTTTCCCACACATGACATTATAATCTCAATACGACTTCACATCTAATTTGTCTTGGTTGCAAAGAGAATGAGTTTATAAACAGGTTCTGGGGTGATTTGGCAATGGGAAGTTGGGGGACACACAAGAGAAATTCTATTTTGAAACCCATTCTTTAAAAAAATAAAATAAATGATAATAATAGAATGGCTGGAGTGCCCTGGTGGCCTGATGGTTAATGCACATACCACATAACCACGATGTCGTTTCTCTATACTGTAAACTTTCAAACAAAGGCAAAACGCCAGAAGAAAGTGGTCAAACTTGAAGTAGCAGAAGCTGAGATATCCAGACTTTCAGTCTTTTGTACTGGTCAGTCTCCAAGAACGCTGGATTCGCCATTTCCCATAATGCAACTGGAATGCATCTTTCATGTTGTCTTTTCAATATCTGGAAAGTTGTCTCCAAACCCACAGAAGACATGATGCAACGGTTCTTTTTTAAGGCTGAGTAGCTCTTCTCATGATTAACCTGAGACAAGTAAAATCAGTCGACTGTGGTGGTCATCTGTAAATCCAAGCTGCCAAACTTCCCGCAGAAATGCACGGGTGACATCACATTACAGACGCTACAGTGTATATACAGTACAGTACAGTAGATGTGTGTGTCGTCCAAGTGACAAGCTTTAAAATTAAAAAACAGGAAAAAACAACATGCATACTGCCAACTGATTCTGGCAGATCATGCATACATCCTGCAGACAAATCTGGGCTGAATGTTATTAATGTTAATTGTAAATTTGCATATTGCATGTAGAACCTTTTACTGTAATTTACCATGCTTGCAAGGTCCAGCAGCTGAAACAGCAGTAAAGCTCGATTTCCCTACTTAATTTCCCTTAGCAATTGGTGCAAAACCAGTTCAGTTCAGCAAATCTCAAAAGTAAGTGGTGCTTTTATAGTCTTCGTCACCCTCCGCTCCTGCTAAATTAGGGATTATTTTTGTTCAGTCACTGTTTCTATTAATGCAAACACTTTAATTCACATCTTTAAACACATCAGAACTTTCACAGTGCAGCTAAGCAGCGGCAATGCAGTATTTTGTGCCTTCTGGCAGCATATTTCTGATTCACTTTTCAGATTTTCTCAGATTTTAACCATCCGTTTGATTAATGGTCTACTCCTTCTGCCTGTCGACGACCAGCGACAGACATTTTGAAGAAGCCATCAGAAATTGACTGTTCTGACATGAGCGGCAGTAGTCTGAGCCATCCGCTTTTCTTTGCTGCTATATGTTTAAGATATGTTATAGCATAGGACCTGAGTGAGGGTTAAGAACATAAGCACTGCCATGTGTTTTGCTAGGCAGAGTGGGTCTGTTTTGCCAAGCCAATCATCTACTGTTGGCTGTTTAAACTATGGAGCTGGGACTTTCTACTGCCAGCCTCTGTTGCCAGTGGACCAGTGGACTTGGCTGAGTACGACTCTCTCTCTCTATGGCACTTAGTGCACCGTGATTCAGCCAATAGACTGTGATCTTTTGCAGAAATGGGCTGGAAACAGGACTGCCGAGGGCTGCAGGCCGGGTTATAATCTTCAGCAGTGTGCCCAATACTCTTGGCTTAGCCTGAGCCACTCTCAAATACCCTCTAATTCTAGTAATGCAAGGCCTTGGCTCTGTGATGTGCACAGACAAATTTTATGCCAGTTTGCTACTTTTTATCATCATTATTAAGTTTTTATTTATTCTTTATCAGTGACAATAAAGCAGCTGTGATCCTGATAAGCTACCGTACACTCTGACACATGGAAACTATGACATATGTATAACTTTCTCAAGTCACTGCCTAGGCTGGGGGCTCCACTCCCAGGGTAACAATCTTTGCTTAAAATATATACATTCAGATCCATGTAAATGACATGTTACATTGTTATGTCACATTATGGGGTTAGGGTCTAATAGGATTAATGGTTGAACATATATTTAGCTGGATTGTGTTGTATTTTCAGAACTAATCCTTTGGAATAATACTGAGCAGGTCAACAGGATTGCCTGAGCATGTCACACTCATACGCAAGAAATGGACAAGAAGGTATAAACTTAGCAGGACCACTTCTTTCTTTCAGGAAGTATTACCAGTTTACATAAACCACAAGTCATATATAGCAATTATTTTTGTCATACACATGTACGTATGTCAGGAACATACATTCTTGATCGTAAGACAGCCGTCACCATTAGCAAAACAGTATACTTTATAAGAATCTCAGTGGAATTGGAAATAGCAAAGGTATCAAGTAACCTAACCATCGGCAAAACATCAGACTGAATCAAAACAACTGCAAATGCAGAGTTTACAGTATCACAACACTATTTTGATTGTGCGTGCACGCCAGTTGGCAAAGGAACCAAACATTCATTTGATTTTTGACAGTGATCACAGCGGACAACAAAGAACGGGAACAAAGTGTTTCTTGAACATACTAGGAAGTGGTGTGGTTTTGGAGCAGCAGCTTACTGGCTCCTTGTTTCCTGGTTTACAGTAGAATCTAAGTGTATAATGAGAGCCCTGTAAACCTTTGGTGCTGCGGTCAGAGAAAGCAGCATTGCAGTTAACATAATTAGGACCAATACCACTGTGGTACCACATGTAGGACTTTTTCACACTACTGGACCGAGCTGGAGAAACCTCTGTTGTTGAGCTGGAGCAACCCCCAGTTAACTGAGGGGACAATTTCATGTTTGAGTGATATCAGTGTCATTCACAGACTCTTCAGTTGGGCTGGGGAAAAACATACTTTCTAAATTTCAATCTAAAACAAATATTTGCTGAAAAAGTACATTGGAGTGTCTAGTTTGGGAGAATACATATTATATTATCCAATATTCAACAATATGAAAAGGAATTTTAGATGATGCCACAACAATCATGTGAGTTTACTGAATGTGACTCTGTGTGAAATGGGTCTAATGAAATCTTGGTCACAGGTCTCAGGCTGTAGGATACAAATTTGAAGCATAGATTGTGCAATGAATGTGTGATGGATCATAGTGCTATGATATAAATAGAAAAAAGTGTGTGAAGGCAGAGGCACGTCATCAGCTCACCCCATGGCTGACATGTCAATGCATCAAAAGCTCAAACCAGGGCCAGGAAAAGGAGAGCCATCGAAATGTGAGTAAAGGTTATTGAAAGAACTTAACTTCTTTTTAAGGGATTTTTCATTAGCTTCCACTGCCCTCGGAAGGACAAAATAAAGGTGTGGTGAGCTCCACCAGGTTTGCGCAGACTGGCATGCTAACAGTGGCTTCTAAGCTTGGAACATGCAAGCACAGGTCAGTCACAATAACTCTCAGAGCTTCTTTCTTTCATCTCTGCACCGATCTCTGGCCATTTACTTCCCCTGGCATCTTGTTCTCAGAATTGTACATCATTTCATTCAATAGAGAGAAAGTTAGGTGGTTAGGTTAGGAGTTTTTGATGGCGCGGCACTGCTAATAAGATACACTACAGCTTCCTCTATTTTGGACTCTCTGGCTCTCTGTTCCCTCCAACATCAGCGCTGTTTGGTATTAGCCAATGGTGCAAATTCACTAGCCAAAGCTCATCAAAGTTGAACTCGGCCTGAAAAAATTGTATTCACTTTGCTGCACAATGTCACCATTTTAAATGTTGGTGTGACCGGGCCACACCGGAAGAGAGCCGATAATTGGAGAACCTGCCTTACCCAGAGCCAAAGGATTTGATTGAGTATTTAACCGCAGATTGTCTCACATAACTGATTTTACCAAGAACGAGGGGCAGGGGAAAAATTGTGTTTTGAGGGTGTAGTTGCAGGCCAAATCTAGATTAAAGGCCTTTTATTGTGAAGGTGGTGACAAGCTCTTGGTCTGCAGAGGTAGCCAGATGGCTAGTTTAGGGGAACATCTGAGAAGATTGGATAGGTCGAGCCAAATGACTGTTAAATGATAGCAGGGGGAGTCGACAGAGCGATGTTGAGGGAGGATTTGTGTGTTTGTATGTGGGATAAAAACATTGCTCTAAGTGTATATTTGTTTTGTCATGTGTTTGTTGCTTTGGATTTTTCCTGGAAGCTACTGTACAGGCCACAGATCTCCCCAGTTACTGACTGATCAAGTCCATTAATTACGACAGTGACTGATAATACACAAACCTCAGCACGTTCCCCCTCTCGCTGTGTCTCTCGCCCACACACACACACTCAGCAAATGCAGTTTGGCATGTCATCTTCTGGCTGAGTTTCGGATAGCCAGGGGTTCACTTTTACTAGGAATCTTATCTAAGTTGAACGGCAACACATGGTCTATGTAACTCTGCTTTTACCCCTGGGAGGAAAAAAAAACGAAGATCTTCAGGAACGAGATCCAAACATGCAGCGTGTTGCAATTCCATTTAGAGTTTGTTTCTGGTTTGTTGTGATTGGGGCTTGGCTCCCAGTAGGGAGGTGCTGGAGCATGCACACACACACACACACACACACACACACACACACACACACACACACACACACACACACACACACACACACACACACACACACACACACACAGAGCCTTCCTCTGCTGGGGGTTTGGCTGAGATGAGGAGGTGGTGGTAGTTGTGGTCTTTCCTCAGACACTGCTGGGGGTGCTGGAGACGCCTCCCCGCTTAACCACCAGCCACGTGAGCCATTCGCCAAAAAGCGCATAATGTGTCCAGCTGGATCATGTGTCTATGCATGTGTGCGTGCACTCATTTGCTTGTGTAAACATGA
This sequence comes from Chaetodon trifascialis, assembly GCF_039877785.1. Taxonomy (NCBI): domain Eukaryota; kingdom Metazoa; phylum Chordata; class Actinopteri; order Chaetodontiformes; family Chaetodontidae; genus Chaetodon; species Chaetodon trifascialis. The sequence continues at coordinate 17,661,054 of NC_092076.1, read as the reverse complement.
TCTTTTCTTTTATTTTCTCGTAAGTGCTACATATTACGTCTTTAACCAGGAACTCTCAAATAAACTGAGCTGTAACTTCTGTTGTAATTATGGTAAACAAATGAACTCAACAAGTCTGCTCTATCTCTTTTCAGTGGAAGTGGTTTAAAGGAGCTGATGCTACTATTTTTATGACAAGACGATAGACGACAAATATCTGCCAAAGGTCTTTTACTCAGCATGGACACACATGAGGCCACCAGGTCATGGGATGTCTCTACACACTGCAATACTGAGAGGCACAATCAGTAACTGTAGCAAATGCAGATCATGTTGGCATGCTGCCATATTTTTCAAATTCACCAAAAAATCCCCCCAAATCCAGCAGTGTATTCATTTAAGAGCAGAATTAACAGAATTTTGTTTCATACCCAAATGCACCTTGGGAGTCGTAGTTAATTTTTCACTATGTAATTACAACAGGCTTGTGCTTTGGCATGTTGTCAAACATCCAGATCATTTCTGACATTAGTAAAAGTCCTTTTGTTCCGATGATTAATCATCAGAGTGAGTTTAATGTCGATACAGGCTGTTGAAGTGTTCCAGGTTTGTGTCACCAAACATTGTCTTCAGCCAGGTTTCCATCCAAACGTAGTGCAAATATTTTGACAGAATTTTCAGAAGATCATGCAGATTTATGAGTTTTCCATCAAGTACTGTGATGCAAATTTTAGCTATAGGTGGCGCTAATGCTCCAGTCAGGTGCCATTACATGTCTATCACTGTGAAAGAAGAGGGCGCATCAAAATGAAACAGAAAAACACCAATTCAACCTCAAATGGTGTGAAAAGTATAGAAAACATGAAGAAAACAGTGCTTTTATGTTTGATCCATGTATTCATGTGAGGAAGGCTACAGTCAAAAGTCACATTTTTTTTGCAATATTTATTGATTTTTTTTTTTTCCCCCAAAATATGTGGAAACCCATGCATGGCATGACTGCAACTACAGTGCTGATAAATTATCTTCATCTTTTTTTTTTTTCATTAGAAAGTTCAAATATGAATCTTGTAAATGGAAATGTGCAGGAGCTCTATGCAAGGACATTCATCTTTTAGTATAAGCTGAAATAATGAGGTTGGTCACTGATGGGAGCACCCGGGACAGGAAATCCCATCTTTAGTCACCAAACAGAGGAAGAATCTGTGTTTGCTCATTCGACATGCTGCCTGGTTTCTTGCGTTTCTAATAATTACTTCGAATCTCCGTCTTTTCATATTTAGAATACAATATTTACTTCTTATGCAAAGTCTTTTTTTCTAAACACTTTCTAAAGTCTGGTTTATATTCCAAACCATCATGTCATTTTGATCACTTTATTACATCCAGCTGATCTCCAGCAGAAGCATTGCAGCCCTTGTACAGTAATAGATGTAGACATTGAAGTAAACTTCTGGTCTGACCCTTTTTTACCTCATCTTGTTTGTTCTCTCTGGTCTTCCTAAAATGCTGCAGGCTTGAAAAACCTTGCTGGGAATGCTTTCTCCTCTTCTCCTCATAGAACAGCTGGTTTGCTTTGTTTTTAAACATCTGATACAAGCTGTAGCATATAATACTGGAGCCCAGAAATAGTAAGTCAGTGGTGGTGGTGGCATGGGTCAACGATCTGATCAAATTGAGATCCAGTTCTCATTTATCTTGATTAGGTTTGATAGGATTTCATATATTATTGTCAGGTTTTGGCGTCTTGGCCTTGTCCCATGTGTTTCCTGTACTCCAGCTAAGGCTTCTATTGCTTCAGAAAACATTGTATGACCAGAAGAGAGACAGCAATCCTACCTCAAGGCCAACAGATCCATTTCCATGACAAACTCCATATGCCAAAGAAGACCATCTGATACGTTTGAAGTAGGGCTGTCAGTTTAACGCGTTAATTAGATTAATTAATTATGCTACAAATTAACGCGCTATAAAAATTAACGCAATTAATCATGAGTGGCAAGTCAATGCGCAAGCATTTTAAATTTGGCCCTTTGAGTGACCCGTAGGCTGCATCCTACCTGCGCTACTAGTCAAAAGCAGGGTGACAACAGACATGGATGCGACTCCGGAGAGCGAGGCAAGCCTACTTGGACCTTTGAACGGCAAGTTTATTTATAAAAAGAACAAAGACGGGACTATTAACAAGAACGCAGTGATTTGTACCTTGTGTAAAAAAGAATTTTCCTATCACCGTAGCAGCTCCAGCCTGAATTATCATTTAAATGCTAAACATGTAGTTGCTGCTAGTGCCGCTAGTGCTACCGTGAGCTCACTCCGCCAACCCACACTTGCTGAGTTAGGAAAACGAATGAGCAAAGCCACAACAGAAAAACTGACAAACTCAATCGCAAAGTGGGTTGCTGCCGATTGCGGGCCGATTTCAATCGTGGAAGACGAGGGCCTAAAAGAGGCGTTTCAGATAGCGTCATCTGACTCTAATTTCCAGCTACCGTCGAGAACTACAGTGATGAAAAGAATTCACCAGCTGTAATGTGAATGTCAGTGAATTGTAATGTCCTAGAATTCAAATTCTTTATTTGGGGACCTTTAGCAGATATGAGATTAAAATGCGATTAATTAGATTAATTAATTACAAATCCTGTAATTAATTAGATTAATTTTTTAATCGCCTGACAGCACTAGTTTGAAGTCAAGAGGACCTTGAGTTCGGATTGTATTGTCAAACTCCTGTTTCTAAGGTGAAGGATGAGCTTAAAGCTTATTTTGAATTTTGTAAATACATCCATGTTTGCAAGCTAGCAAACTTCTCCCTTGCCTTTGCAGGCCTAACCCTTGTTTCTTGGAGCGTAACAGCTGCTAACTGTCAATCAGCAGCCTCAAATGTCATGAAGAACATGGTCTCCGTCATCACATGCTCAATTGCATGTGTGTCTATCCTCCTGTATGTACACAAAACAAACAAAACAGGGACTTGCTCATAGAAACAGTGCTACATAGCACAACTATCCATCCATCCATCCATTTTCTATGCCGCTTATCCCTTTCGGGGTCGCGGGGGGCTGGAGCCTATCTCGGCTGTCAACGGGCGAGAGGCAGGGTACACCCTGGACTGCCAGCCGATCGCAGGGCACATACACACAACCATTCACACTCACACTCACACCTAGGGGCAATTTAGAGTCACCAATCAACCTAATGAGCATGTTTTTGGTCTGTGGGAGGAAGCCAGAGTGCCCGGAGAGAACCCACGCATGCACGGGAAGAACATGCAAAGTTCACACAGAAAGGCCCGACTCGGGAATCGAACCTGCGACCTTCTTGCTGTGAGGCACGTGCACTACCTGCTGCGCCACCGTGCAGCCCACATAGCACAACTAGTGGTCAAAAAATCTTAAGTGATTGTAACAACAATGTCCAATATGAAGATGTTAAAGCAACGTGACAACATGACAGTCATAGCAGTGAACCTACAGAGAATCACCTGAATTTGCAGCAAGTTCAGCTTATTTTTTAACTGTTTGGTCTCAACGTTACTGTTCTAGATAAATCTCAAAGCTCTTATGGCCGCAGTGGGCACAAAACGCTGTTTAAACTCACTGTACATTACCTGGTCAGCCCTAAACAGCAGACAGACGCAGTTAATCCGGTGAACACAGAGGAGCGTTTAGCCACTATTTATATAATAGCCAGATATTTCCCAGGTGGTGGTAGAGACCAAAAACGGAGGCCAGAAAGATGATTCGATTAGAGAAAATTGTCTCTCATCTGTGTTTTTCACATTATTATAACCAGCCTGACTGGGAACTTTTTTTTAATATCAATATGTTTTTTTTATTCTAATGATTTTGACCGCTATAGATGTTTAAGTTAGTGTTTGATAGTCAGAGCTCACAAAATGTGCTAAGCTTATAATAGTGTAGGGCATACAGAGCAGGCTCCCCATCTTCAGAATAATGAAAACCAGAAGCTAATGCTCTGAAGTGAGATTTCCCCAGTACACCACATCCCACTGCTGTTTTGAAATCTGACCTACAGTATCCAAACTTAACAGTAACAAAGTTTGCAAATGACTCATCTGTTCTTATTGTATTTGTTGAGTCATATTGTAAAATCTCATGTTCGCCATATCCACATGCGTCACAAGAAACGCTCAACTGCTAATGTCTTCAGTAACGTTATCTCCTGTCAGAAAGTTCATTGACCATGAAACAGTGTCACATTTTGGAAACAATTAGCAAGCTGTAGGCCAAATGTGCAGCAAAGGTCAATAAAGCGGGGATGCAGAGATTAGAAATATGAGGTTATTATCTTTCTCAGCAGCTTGAAGGACTGCTCTGTTAACTAGATGGTGGAGAAACACAAAAGTTTTGTTTCATGATAGAAACACTAATTAAGTGCATGTGAAAAAAGAACAGTTTCCACTACTAATGAAAGGTAGATGGAGGATAGCAGAATGAAGGCGGACCTACACAATAGCTGCCACTGTATGGCCTTGTGCTGTCCTGGCAGAGGCTGAGCATGTGCTGAGAATGTGTCGCCCTATAGTTTGATAAAGATCTCAGTTCCTTTCCAGTCTGAGTTTACGGCTCCTTACAGGACAGCTTATAGAGATTTCAGTCTTGGGTTCTGCTTCCTAACTCTGACATTTACAGACATGACGTTTTGGATCATCCACGTTCACACAGGGGCTTGGAAACATAACCCCTGCTGTCCAACTCCTCCGCCCCACCAACCTCCCTCTATCCGCCCTCTCCCTCCCATTATAACCAGTCCCAGCTCCAATAAAAGCTCTCTGGCTGGGCTGCGGTCCTGGCAGGCAGCTGGTATATCTGCAGGGCTCTGCTCTGCTCTGCTTCCTCTGGTCTTGGTGCTGGTTCTGGAAGTGAATCTGGGCCCAGGATGACCCACATCTGCTGCCTCTGTGCTCATATAATGGCAGCCATTGTAGATGTGTCCCTGGATAAATTTGTGGAACTTCTGTCCAGCAGAATATCTATGAAACATGTATTTGTTGATTTTCAGATTTCAGTTTTTCTCCCTTGTGATGAAATATTACATGAACTTGGCTTCTTTGTTGGCCTACCAGACTGTTTTAAAGGTTGGGAGACAAAACATTTTTACTCTTTAGGTTCATACTGTAGTCTTCTTCGCAATGTGCCTGGATGGTTTTTATAATATCCCTTTTAATATGATCAAAATGACCACAAAGTAGAAATGTATGTATGCGACTTTTTTCCGATAGCAGTTGTGATGCCGTAGTTCAGGGTAAAGGCTGATACAGAGTACCAATCCATTATTAAAATTGCAAACTTTGTATTGCACTCTCAAAACTTGCAAGAGACATACTGAAAAGAAAGTGGTCAAGATCGAAGCTGCAGAATTCGAGTCAATGATATGGGTTAAACTCTAAAAACAATGGATCTTTAATTTCCCATAATGCAGCTGGATAGGATCTTATATTAGACCTCACATGACTGGGTTTGCACACATATTTCAAACTGAATGTCCCCTGTATAAATCTAAAATGGATTTAATTACAAATGTCAACTTTTGGTCTCCAAGTCCAGCAAGATCCCCCCAGAGCTACAGAACTGTTCACACAGGTTGACTGGTACAAACACTGACCAGTAAACTGATTTCAGTGTGTAAAATTGGTGGTGTGCTCCTTTAAATATGTAATAAAATGCATTTTGTTCATAAAATATATACAGTGCACTAAGTCCATTTTTAGTGACATTAGCGAAATGCTAACAAAACTGTCAAAATGCCCAGTTTGTTCATGTTTATATGCATTATTGCAGTCCTGAAGATTAGTTCAGTCCTGTGTAATTTAGCAACACCTGTAGTTACAGGTAGCAACAGCAGTTTAATACTACAGGTCGCGTAATTTTGGGGGGCAGCAAAGCAAGCTATTGCCATGTTAATAAAGCAGTCAGGAAATAATTGGCCTTTTTCCATCATCTGATTTTATGCTGCACACTGCAAGAGTCTGCAGACAGCAGTACATAGTGAAACTGAATGGAGTTTGTTAAATTGCTGAGAAGTTGAAGCTACTCTGCAGCATGTTGCCTGCAGCTCTTCATCCAACAGCTCACTATGGCTGACCCTTCTTGTTTTATAATTCCCTGCAATTTTTCAAACTGATCGGCTGTCAAAAAAAAGAAAGAAAAAAAGCTGAAGAGTGCCATGCTCACACATCACATTTACTGTGACTACTTCAGAATAAAAGCCAGCTTGTGTTTTGCCATTTCAATGCTTTTATTGTGAAGCAACAGCAGAAGGAAATGTTACGTTTGCATTAGCAGTAACTTAATAGAGCATTTTATTTATTTATTTTTTTACAAAACTGTCATTATGTTTATAATACAGCAAATATATACTGTACATATAGCAATACTTTCATCAGCGGGCCATATGCTCAGTCACCATTGTGTTAAATCATTCGGTGATAGTGATATTCATTTAAATCAAAATTATAACTTAGTTTGTGCATCAAAGTCTGCCCACCATAGCTTATGCACCGAGCAGATCAGAAAACTGTATTTAACACAGGGTGGATCAGTCACTGCCCGATGACCTGTCCTCTTTATAAGAGCAAAATCCGTCAAGCAAGGGGTCGTAAAAGGCTTAAACCAAGTGGGCATGTTTGCTGCATTCAGGAGATAGATACAACGTAGATGGGGTTGCACCTCTATTATGTGCCTTTATCTAGGATTGGTTGGACTGGAGTCACTGGTCAGTTTTGGTAGCTGGATTGCTCTGTAATGCCGTCCATTTAGCACACAGACATCATTAAAGCACAAAGCATGAATGGCAATTAGCATTGACGCCCCTTCTGCATTGACTTTTGCAAATCACTCCACACTCCCCAACTGTCTGTTATTGTTGTTCATGCTGAAATTGTCTTTTTGTCCTCTCTGCAACTCAGTAGCCTCAAATTGTCCGTGCCAGCCACCATGATTATCACGAGTGATGAAAGAAAACAAGGATGGCGTGATGAACAGTCCCACCAGCCAGTCAGATGCAGTATGAGTCACTGTCTTGATCAAACCGCAGCATGAATAAAAATGAAAAGCACCACAATTTTCACATATTCACTTTGCCATTTGTCAATAAAAAGCAAGAAGCAGAAAATTGACAGAGCAGCCATGAATGCACGATAAAGACACTGAAAGATCAAAATACAGAAAGTTCAAAGACGCCCCAAAACAAGATGAGAGAATGAAAGGTAAGTTGTGTGGAAAGAAGAGAGAAATCATGAGAGGTCAAGTGGTTGGAAACATTGTGGTGGTGAGGTGGTGACAGGTCTGTGTGTGTGTGTGTGTGTGTGTGTGCGTGCGCGTGCGTCTCGTCCTCTCTCCTCATCCCTCTTTTTTACCCTCTCTCTTTCATCTTTCTTTCCTCAGGTCAGCACCACCTCAGCCTGACAGACCGAACACACTGCCAAGGGAAAAACAGGATGGGCCACTGCTGATGACGTCATGCCAGCGACTGTTAGGTGGCGATGGAGTGATGGCCTGTGTATGTACTTGTTTGTGTTCATGTGTGATTTTGTGAGTGTAGTGGAAGCTGGGCTAGTCAAAGAGCTACTGTGACCCCACTTGTGCTTCATTACTCCCAATTTACCACTAAACATCCACACAAGAGTGTGTGAAGTTACTTATGGGGTGATAGTAAGATGTCAATGGGCTTTCACCCGCGCTACACTGACTTGAAAACATTCAATGGAACATTCAAAACCACTAATGGCTTCTAATGGTGAATGACATCAGAGCTGTCATGTTTCTTGTTGTTTTTCACTTTTTCTCTTTCATTTCAGTCCCCGTCTCTCTGCCACTCTTTTCCTCTCTCAGAGGTGAAGTCTATGGTCCTATACGTGGACACAAGTGAAGTCTTCAGCCTCTCTTGGCATGTGCGCTGATAGATTTAGTAGGATGGAGAGGGTGTAACGGACGAGTGACTTTGTTCAGTACCTGCCTTCTGTCGCCTTTCCTCTCTGGATGGAAAGAGAATGAAAAGTGACTGAACACTGTGTGTCCCAAGCAGAGAGATGGCAGAGGAGGAGGGAAAGCTTTGGGAACAACTGATAGCGGATACCAACATGAACTGACAGCACTTTTTAAAAGACAAGTACGGACATATGTAACAGTAACAAAAGATGTCACATCTGTTTTTGTTTCAGTCATGGTACTGTATATCACTTATGTTCTGACTGAAATGAGGCGTCTCCCCAAACACCAGTTGTGTCCGTGATTTGGCTTTATTTCATTGTTGTGTCTTGTTGTCGTCCATGCAAGAGATGCCAAAACTATGACATTTGTCTCATAAGAATGACGAAGATTTACTTGTCACGGAAACATTGGCGTGCCGGACTGGGACTGAGACATGTCACGTCAGTGGCTCAGGATGATGTTTTGTAAAACATGTCCATATATTAAGACAGGAAGTACAAAAGATGCCATATGTGCTATTAAACAATGATTTGAAAGGATGAGTCACACACTCGTGATCAGAACCAGGAACAAGCGTATGGTGGCCGTTTCAGGACATCTCAGATTCACTTTGTCAAGCTCCACTCTATGTTGTCAGCTTTCATCAGTCCATGAAAGTGATTTGCAACCCCGGCTACCCCATGGAGTGCTTCTGTAATTACCAAGCGGTACATGCGGAATAGCTCAACCAATTTGAAAAAAAAAAAAAAGTAAATTACTAGCATGCACACATCCAAAAGAAACAGACAAATGAGATTTCAAATTGATGTGATGCTGAACTACAGTTGTTTGACAAGACAACCATAGTTCAACTGACCTGGGTCAGGTGTAACCAAATGCTGTTGAGAGCGCATAAAAACTAGTTTAAAAAAGCTTTAAAAAGTAATGGATAAATGCTTGAAGCAACCAGTTTCACTCTAAGTACTGTAGTATTTTTACCAATGCAAACCAACTACAGAAAAAAATCGAACAAAGATTAGACAACAGAGACTTGTACACATCCAGGCGTATGTTTGCTTCAAAGTGCTTGTCAGATTATCAAACAGCATCTGAAACCTCCTGCCCCCAACATCATTTCAATACTGGAATTAAAAGGGCTGCATCCAACAAGTTTTCTAACGGCAGGTGTGCAGAGGTGAACTAGTATGAAGAGCTTGAACTTCTTTCTCAAGCCTTTAACTACTTTGCACTACCAGGCACCTTACTGCATAATCATCTTGCCCCTCTCTGTGAGACCAGGTCTTTCACCCTGCACCGAATGTGGCTATTCTGAACAGACAAACAACGCATACGACCTAGTTTGTTCCAAGCGTACCCTGCTCTGTTAGGAGTGCCTTCGCTAACAGGTGTGATACTGATGCAAATGGTACGAGGCGCAGTGCAGCTTCTGCACAAAAGTTATCAATTCATGCAGACTTGAGCGTTTTGCCGAGCACAATAAGGAAAAAGAGATTAAGTAGTTTAACTTATTCCATTTTTGATCCTCCACAGCTCTCCACAAGACTGAAATGCTTCTCTGATGAAGTTCAGTTGAAAGTACCTATTGTATAATATCACATGCATGCACACACAGCCTACACCGGCACCTCCGCTGAAAGAAACAGACCTGGAGTAAGACCAAGACTGAGGATGACTCAGGCTCTCCTCCCTACTCATCCATCCGTCTATCCCTCCATCTGGATTGCGTTTGTGTGGATGTCTCTCATCCTGCAGCTCCTGCCCCAACAAACCCCAGTTCCTCCTTTACCCCTCCCCACATGCTGCTAGTGCCAGCTCGGGACTGAGACCGTGGAGGTTCCCTGGACCTGAGGTAGAAACATGTTGATCTCTGCTGTCTCAGGAGCACAGCCTCGCTGAGATACACTGGACTGGAAGGACTGTTGGCATAAATCTGGAAGGAACAGAACATGTTGTTCTGTGTGGGAGCAATGGTCTGATTACTGGGGTGATAAAGTGGGCTAAATTAGACAGGCCTGGCTTTGGAGTGAAATACACAAGGCTTGGGTTTCTAAGCAGCCTGGGTTGGGAATAACAGCTGACAGTTCATGGCTGGAGATGGGATTAGAGCAAGGGAAAATGTACCACCCTCTAACTTGGGCTCGGATCCTCTAGTCCAGGGGAAAAATCTGGCTTGATGACTGATGCATCACATTGTCTTTGGATGTCAGTGAGCTTGGCACGAGGCACACGGTGACTGTTTTGACAGAGCACACTCTGCGGAATGACGCAGTACCTCATCGATCATCCTCGCCTCTAAATGGTGTCGATAGGCCTCTGTGTGGAGGACAGGAGCCCAGACTAAGCTGAGACTCACAGAGGCCACCTCGCTTAACACCAGAAAACGCGTCAGTGAGAGTGATGGAGTGTGTCCGAAATGACAGATGAAGCCATTCTGAGAAATCTGTGGTCTTGTGTCATCTAGTTGAGTGAAGCAATAGTCTGGGACTGGCTTGCTTTTGCAGCTTCGCCCTTTGCTGCTGGACACGTGATTGATGCCTTTTGTGTCAAAGATTGAACCTCTTCTTCTTAAGTGTACAGATTGAAAGTGAATTTTCATGCAATGTTGACCAAGTTGACCATTTTGTCAACAGACTCTGAATGTCAGAACTCTCCAGGTGCAGATTTGTGACTAAAATTGAAACACCTCCCACAAATGCATCATTCCAATCACACAAATGCATGTCTCTACTCTCATCTTCACATTGACTTTGTATGTAATCGCACCACCTGTCAGCATACTTGCCAACCCTAAGACCTCAAAAATAGGATTTTGAAACCAAAGCCAAACCAAATGAAATTTGGAGAGTCAATTTTACTTTTAACTCCCAGAAAAGAATACAGATGAATTTTCCTCTTTGGCATGAACTTGCATGATACTCTGGCATAAATTAATACTCAGCAGTTTTCGTTCATTCATTGCATGCATTATTGCTTTCTTCTTCTTTGTCAGCCTCTCGATGATGATTCACGTCCGTGCGACCCCTGCGCTGATGGATAGCGGAATTCTTCTTTCCAGGACATCTGAAATTTCTTTCTCTTTGTTCTCCCCATTTCTCTCTCCGTCTCTCACTCACTCAGGAGGACGAGGAGTGAGCAGCTCTCCTCTGCATCAAGTTCATGCCAGGAAATGACATTCAGTTCAACTGCATCGTTGTCCGCTTGGACTTTTACGCTTCTGGACTCTTTAGAGTTGAGAGGTTGTGATAATGAAATGGAAAAAAAGGTGTGAACATTTGTAAATCAGAAGAAATACGGGATAATTGTGATCCCAGGAGGAAACTGGGAGAGGGCAATGAAGACAGTCGGGAGGTTTGGTAAATGTGGCAAACCAGAGCAGAGACGTCAGAAATGCACTGCAGGAATCAGCTCTCTCTTTCAAGTAATAGCTGTATCTCTGTTTTCCATTAAGGATAAACCTCCACAAATTGTTTAAAGATTGTACAAAAATGTTTTTCTAATGATTTCAGATTTGACTTTATAATGATGAAATTTAGACTTTAGACAACAAGCAAAAACAACCAGGCTTTAAAGAGTTAATAGACATCTTAATTCCCACCAGTGCAGCTCATGCTAGCATTTTAAGAAGAGCACATCCACTGCTATGTGTGATTTGGGGCTGCACAGGCATGCACCAACAACATTTATCCCACTCACTCAACCCAGTATGGCAAAACATGATTACCCTTTTGAAGCAGGCTGGAGTTAAAGTCCAAACTTTACCAGAAGTTATGTAACATGTCTGCATTTTTTATTCCCATGCAGTGTCATTTACTGTAATATGCTGGCAATGTTTTGACATTTTTTTCCCTGGAGAAACTCTTCATCCAAAACCCTTTTGCACCGTATTTATCCTAGTATCACCTCACAAACACAAGGGTTTGCTTCTGTTATATCAGTATAATTGACCACTAATTGTGTCTCTGTCTCAGTGAATTAAACACGTTTACACTTCAGTTTGGTAGCAGACAGTTGTCTGGTTGTGTGAAGATGCCATATGGGAAAGCTTCATGAGCCCATTTAAACTAAGTGTGTTTAGAGTTCTTTATTCCATCTCTGGCGCTTTCACTCCCTCAGTGTGTTTCATTTGGCCAGGTGAGAATAATGCCATTTGAATTGGCGTCCACACAAACTAATTGCATCAAGTGTTGACAGCAAATGAGGGTTTTGCTTTGCTGCCAAGTAAACTGCAGTGAGGTCCCTTACAATTGTAATCTGAATCAACAACAGGAAACAAACCCCCAAATCACAGAATTTTATGGGTATGAGGAGACGGATGTTGACATCTGATAGCCAGCAGTTACTCAAGCTTGGAAAGCTGATCATAACAAAATGAACTGAGGGAAAACCGCAGTCTGGACGGATATTCATGTTCAGCTATTTCTTCATATTTTCTTAACTGGTACTCGGATGGAACTCTGTCTAATAAAGCAGCTCCTACTGAGTCCAAGTGACTTTGAAACAAACTGAAGGTGTCGTTGTAGCCCGAGTAAGACCAGCCTCGTGCTATTTGTTTACACGTTGCATGCATCAATATGTCAGCAGACAGGTTTTAGCCTTGTGACAGCGGGTCAGGACACTTCCTATGTGGTGCACCACAGTTTAGGATTTCATTCAAATCCCACTTTTATTGCAGGGAACAGCTATTGTGTTGATGATGATGGCTTGGCTCGGTGCGGAGACAGAGTGTGTGAATGCATGTGTGTTTGGGCTGGGTGGGGTTGGCAAGTTGCTGTGCGGACATGTGTCTGTGGGGAGGGGAGCTAAGCTTGGTTTGATGACATCTTCATTGTGAGTGTGACTAGCATCCCCCTCACCCCCCACCCCACTCCACACACACACACACACACATACACACACACAGGGATTTTGCTCATATGCCACCCATGTGGGAGAAAAACATGAAAATCCTCTGTCTCCCACCCAAGCTGAGAATTAAGAAGTCCAACATACAAAAATGCCATATTTTTTGACACAAGACGCTTCATCCAATCAGGTCGCCCCTTCCTGACATCATATCCCTTCGTTGTCACTCTTTCTGTGAGCCTGGGTTACCTCAGCAACACGCTCATAAGCAGGATTAAGTCATTGGCTTGTTGGGCCCCCTGAAGTTTGACAAGCCTCTGTGTTCTTTGCTAAACAAACATCTCGATTAGCATGTGGAGGGGACAGGGCGGGGGCAGTGATCTGGTCCGAGGTAAGATATCAGTGAGCGGCTTTGACAAGTTTTAATCAGCTGAGTATGACAGCACCACTGAGTATAAGCATGCACAGAGAGTCATCACAGTACGCAGACACACACGCACACACACATGCAGACACCACTTCACGGCCCTCTCCTCAGATGAGCCAAAGTTTGCTATTCCCATGGTGCTTTGTGTTCAGGCGATATCCCAGCCACTCCGCTTCCCTCTGAACTCCCACAACTTCATCAAAGAGGAATGAGTGGAGCAAGGAGGGGCAGGAAAAACAAAAAAAAAAGAAAGAAAGAAAGAAGAGGGATAGAAAGAGCTCTGTTTTCCTAATCACATCCCCATGGGGTTTCAGCTGCGGAGGTGAGGGCGAAGTAAACAATTTTGTTTATCGTGTTTTTGTTGTGTTGCTCTTTCATTTCATGGCCTCTTTTGTTTCAAGCTTTTCTCTCCTTTTTTGCTGAGGAATAGAGGGGTGATTAATGCAGATCCCCTCCCTATTTACTCCCCACTCTCGCCCCTCGCTCTTCTGTTTTGGGAAGATTCCCCCTGGTAATTAATTCACAGCAGAATTAATTAGGGTGAGGAGAGGGCGGGGGTGGGGAGACGGTATCTCGAGAGGAAGGAGTGCAAAGATATTTAGAGAAAGCAGGGGGACAATAAACTGAAGTGATGAAGAGAGTGGGTAGAAAAACAGAGAGAGGAGACTAAAATGAGGAGAAGGGCTTTGAAAAAAGAACATTTTGCACTGCTCCTTCTTCATGCAGGGCGCTGCACACACCACCCCCTCCCCATAACTGTGTCCAACGAGGCTGACAGAAAGTAAGAGTCCAAATTAGGTTTGCCCTGAGCCCGGTGGCGCTCTGCTGAGCCCCACTGCAGAGCAAGACAGGGTGATGAGGGCAAAGATAAGAGATCCAGATATTTTGAGAGATGGATAGAGTGACTGACTAATGGAAAATGATGCATGGATGATGTCTGAGAGACGAGAAGAAGAGAAGAGAATGAATGATGGGGGGGGGGAAGGCAGGGAAATTGTCAGAGAAAGGATTAGGAGAGTGAGGGAAGCAGTCCTCTATTTTAGCTAAATTTGATTGGTCCCCTCCATCACTGCGTAATTCTGATTGGTTTCCAAGAGCAAAATCAAAAGGGGTCTACCATCCAAGTGTTGTACTGCTACCAACATAAAGACAGAAGTATTCCTATTCCTAATTCTTCATGAAATACTCCTTTCTAAACTCAATCAAGCCCTTTTCCATTTTGATCCCGCGTTGAATGCCAGCTTATATGAATGTGGATGACTTGATTGAGGCCGTAACGAATCTTTGGAGCTGGCACGGCACGCCTCTTAGCTAATTCGCTAACTGTATTAAGGAATTGCAATGTGCTTATTCATTCTCAGGTACAGTCTCCATCCCATTTTCACCAACTGGCCGGTGTCTCTTTTCCTGCCTCCCTCCCTCCCTTCATCCCTCTCGCCCCTTCGCCACAATCTCACCTCTGTTTCCTACTCTTCAACTCCACAGTCGCTGCTTTCACTTTCACGAACGTCATTTTTCCCCGATTTTCTCATGCTCTCTGTTTCACCCCAGTTCATCCATTGTGTTCATTATTCAAGCTCTCCTGCTGATACAGCCAAGGTAGACAGCACATTTGCTCTGCTTTCTGCGGCACAGACTCCATTTTCATGGGGAATATTTCGGAAACAGCGTCTTTCGTGGTTAAGCTCTTTCTTCGGATGTTCTGGAAACTAGTTTCAGTTTAACTAATGAAACACCAACTTCATCACTCTTTAAGAGACAGAGTCTGCATCAGTGGTGGAGGAAGTATTCATATCCTTTACTTAAGTAAAAATAACAATACCGCACTGAAAAAAAAACAAGTAAGAACAAGTAAAAGTCTTGTAATTGAGTCTTTCTATGATGAAAATATTACTGAAAGCCCATGAAAACATGGTTTAAAGTCCAATTTAAAAACTCTGTTCATCAAAGAGGACTGGGGCAACCCGTTCTTTCTCCCACCTCACTGCGAACAGACCCTTGGTCAGGACTGCTTGGCACCCCTTTAGCATAATTTTTCATTGTGCAGGTAGTCCAATAGACTTCTATCGACTATCCGTTCTCACTCCGGATGCATCGAATGATGTATGTAAAGAGTGAGAATAGTCCACCCATGGAGGAGGTTGGGGGCTGGATGGATGAAGCACAGGACTTTCACACAGGAGACTGGTGTTTGTGTTCTGTGTGAAACCAAAATGAATGTTGATTTCTTTTATAAATTAAGTTATGTAATGTAATGTGCGTAGCTTAATGTACGTAAGCATCATGATCTTTGCCTGAAATTAACCAAGTAGCTTTGGTGCCTAAACCCAGTCAAAGTGCAGTCACTGCACATTGTTAACCACGTGTTTTTTATTGTTCTCAGCAAGCTTTATTTTGGAAGTCCAGCTGGAGCTGGAGCCCTGCCTTGAACATGATCAAAAGGGGTCCTGACCACGCGTCCATATATGGCGAATTAAGAATTGTGACTGAGAATGTGTTGACTGAGGCTAATTGTGTCGGGATGGGGCATAGGATGAGAACGAATACACTATCATACCTTATAGGCTTCTGCAGGAATACTTAGCAAGGGTATCTTAGCGAACCTACACAGAGAATTGTGGGTAACTGTAGGTCAGAGGAGCCAATTCACACTCCTTCCAAAATCTCAACATGGTGTGCGAGCGGACCTACCTGCACATCAAGCAAGCAGATTGGTTCATCCAACATCAAATTACAGAATTCATAAACTGATTAGTCCAGTCCAGCAGTTTGTGAGTCAGTCAGATCACCAAAAACACGAGGATTCAGTGTGTCGGAAGCACGGATGCCTGTACAAAACCAGTAGATGTTGAAATATTTCACTGGATAAGTGAAATGTTTGACCAGGTGATGGCACTAGAGAGAAAGTCAGGAGACCACCAAAGTCACCAGACGTCACCCCCTGAGCACCATGAAACAATTTTCCATCTGAGATATTTGAGTCTGGACAGAGGGGTGTCCTGACCAATGGAATGACATTGCCATAATCATGCTGCTATCATGACTGCTTAAGAATACAAATATGGAGATTTGTTAGAAGGTTGTGTTTTCATATACAACACCATCATCTTATTTTTATAAAAAACAGAAAATAATATTTTCACTAGGGCCCAGTGGAGCCAATTTTAAGAGTTTTACATACTGTTGGGTACATCAATTTATAGAAATGCACCATATCTTATAAGCTCATTATGTACTTCATGGTTAAAATCTTAGATGTTAGGTAACTCGTATCTATGAAGTAGGATGCTTAACTACAGTGACTTAAAATTTGTACAGTGCTTGAGTTAAGGTACTTGAGTGCAGGACAGAGGCATCTCTGCACTGGGTACCATGTCTGGGAAACTTGCACTACCTGTTCCTCTTGATAGCCTCCAGATGTGTCCAATCTCTCACTTTAAGGCGCACAACTGGCCTGGTCTTTGTCAGGACTTTTCAACTGCTGATCCAGATTCATTTTCCCACTCGGGGCATGATGGAAGGGAGAAGTGCATCCTGGTCAGCAACTGTAAATCAGATGCTTCTCAGTGTATTACTCATCTAATCCCTATTACTCTGTGTGCTCTTCCACATTATTAGTTTTCATTTCTTATTTTACAGGAAGAGTAGCTGTAATTTTGGTAACAACCAACGAGGGACTAAGTAAAAGAATAAAGACACACAAGTCTGTGGTATGTAGAAGCTTAACTTATTAAAACTGGATACACATTCGACATCCAGCCAGCCCCTCTCCCCTCACCTCTCCTCATTTCTCCTCCACAGCCCTGAGGAACTTTGGCTTAATGGAACTACAGCATGTTCTCTGCTCACCATCGACTGTCTGGTAAGGTCCGATGGAGCGATCTGCCTCGTTAGTTTATATTAGATTCGAGCAAGGTTTGCTATAACAATTACACCGTGACCGATGGTGGGAATACAGCCCTGTTTCTGCACACTGACGTCTCCTTAGTCCTTAGGGAGGAAACATTTGGAAAGCATTTACAGGATCTTTCTTTCTGTCCACCTTCTCTGTTTGATCTTGTTCATTACAAGTAGGCTTAAGTTTCCAAAGCTCGTCTGCAATCCCCTCCGTGTTTCTCACCTCTTAACTTTACCTTGCAGCCATGTAAACATGCCTCTAATCAGTATCAGTGTGTTTGCATGGCCTGCATGTGTGCACCCAGATAGTGTGGGTGTAAAGAGATAAGGCTAAGTGAATGATTCCCTCCAGTAAACAGAAGGGAGCAGGAGACAGAGCAGAGGGCAGGCAACCTGCCATGGGAATCTGGATAATCCATTCTGCTCACTTTATTAACATCATTATGGAGGAAACAGAGAGGGCTGAGAGAGAGTGCTGCAGTGGAGGAATGGAAGGAGGAATAGCAAGACAGATGGAGGGACTGTGAGTGAACAAATAAGGGTTCAGGGGTCAGAGAGCAACAGAAGCATGTAGGCTAATTTGAGCTGAAGACATAATATTGAACCTCCGTCATGCATTTATCCTGCATATGTATTGTATTTCTACAACTGATTTAAAATACTGGAGGTGAAAACTCTTAACTAGCTTTTGTTTGTGGACTCTGCTGCTCTACTGCCAAGTAATAAGAGGAAGCTGGATGTCAGTTTAATTATTATGACGTTGTTAGTACTTTACTGAGTTCTTGGATGTATTTTCGACAGATGATGCTCAGTTTAGTCTTTCAAACCATAACCCAAGGTAGTTTCAACCTAATAATTAGTAAGATTCAGGTTTTGCTGGCAAAGCAATAGTAGGAATAGACCCAGGCTTAAAGCCTTGTGGGTTCGGTACATGTTTGGACAGACATTAGCACTGTGTGAAAAAATGCATCCCTGTCATACATTTCAGTAAGAGCACTGCATGCCAACACTGAGGGCTCAGGCAAACAAATGCACCGCATTCCTGGAACAATCTGCAACGTCATCTGGCAAAGCGCTGACTCGGCCAATCAAATGCGTGGATATTCCTGATAGCATACTGTTAGTCATAGAAGAAGCCTTCAAAACACGCCTAGCAGCTCACTTTGTAGATAGTGTACCATGTGTGTGAAATCCTAAATTCCTTGTACACTCATAGTCTATCCATATCCTGAGGTCTAATGAGACAGCATTAGACAAAACACCTGTTGTTGATCCACCTGACACCGACCTCACATCTGATAGGAGAGTAATGAAAAACACTGCTGTGGGTTGAACAGCTAATGCTACATGGCTAATAACTATAGCTGTTAAACAAACATAGTGGAGTAAAAATGGCAATATTTCCCTCTGAAATGCAGAGAAATAAAAATTTCATCAGAAGCGGCTGAATTCAGAAGGGGGGGTCCTGTCCAACAGCCATTAGTGGTAGACTGCGGTTGAACTGGCAGCTCCTGAGTGTGAATGTAAGCGGCTGAACGTGAAGCTGAACGTTCCTGAAAATGAGTCTGCATGCTGGGTCCTTCCTTCGATAAATACCAATTTTAGAGAAGTAAACAGTGAGCGTGGAGGAAAGGCTGGACACAGAAGAAAAAGAACTGATGTTTGCTACATCAGCCATTTTTTTTTGTGAGTAAATCAATAGCAAGAATTTGTTTGCAGCCCAAAGCGGCTGTAAACCAAGACGATGCAGATTATTGCTTTGGAATACAGTTTTTCATGATGTTATCAATTCTGTCCTGCTGCTCGAGGACTTTTTTTTCTTTGTCGCTGGCATGCCGGCGTATTCCTCGCTCCCTTTGCTCACATCCAAGAGAAAGCTCATTTTACAATGTTTGTCTTAAGCTGATTTAATTAATCTGCTTATCCTCTGTTTATTGTCAATTATGTCAAACTTATTGCCTTTTGTGGAAAATGCAGCTCAGGAAAAGTGAGCAGACCCAGCGTGTTGAGAGGAGTAAAGAGGACGGGCCAGGGAAATTTCCAAATAAAAGCGGGCCATGCACAAGTATTAGAATTAGGAGTGTCACACAAACAACTTTCTCATTGTGGAAAAAGTAATGAGCTCAATTCTGATTCCTCTCACATCAAGAGCCGCTTTTTTGGGTCGCGCGGGTTTTGAGGTTAGCGTCCGTTGTGATGGCTTTTATGAGTGTGGTGACATGGCACGCTGGAGACGGAGCACACACACACACACACACACATACACAGAAACACACAGACATTATGCTCTAATGTATGTGTCATTGCTTCTGCACACATACACAAACATTTTACACTCATACTAAAAAGCACAGTAAAACTCTAAGACACACCTACACACACCCTCACACACACCTCCAGCCAGACAGTTGGACAAGCCTCATTTAGCTTGGTGTGTAACTGTCTCCATGTAACGAATGGCTTGTGTCCTGCAGTCACGAGTCCAGCCAGACCAACAGCATTACACGTCCCTCCACACTGACCAGACACACACACACACACACACACACACACACACACACACACACACACACACACACACACACACACACACACACACACACCTCAACACTACCCAGATATCCTGCTTCCAGCTCCATCTATCACCTCCAAGCTACGCTGCATGTCAGGGGCCACCTCAGTTCAGTCCAGTCCCAGACCCCAGCTCTGCTTTTGGGCTGCGCCGGTGCCACGCCTCTTGGGTGGAACTCCCCTGCTTAAGATGCGCCATCACGTCCCCAGCTACCGCCACCACTTTCTCATTCTGTCCACAGCTACCGGCAGCGGGAAATTATGACAAACGGCCTGGTTTTTATGGCTGTTTTTTCTTCCTATTTCTCAGTTTGTTCTTCGTGTTTAGAAAAAAAATAAAAAATCCTGAAAAACACTGAAAAGATTAAAACTTTCCATTTTTGGTGATGACTCAACACAGTGCAGTGTTTTGTGGTTTGACCTTTTATGAGGTGTGCATGTGTGCATGTGTATGAATGTGTACAGTATGGGTGTATAAATGGGAATATGTGTGAGTATGCGTATAGCCTCCACACACACACACACACACACACACACACACACACGGGACTACGGGTGCGTGCAGAGGATGAACAGAAGGACGACGAGAGACTCCAGCGGGTTTGTAAATGTTTCTGTCTCCTGGTTACTGCGACTGGACTAACTGTTCATTCAGTTCTCCATTGTATGGAAGGCAAACTGCGACGCACCAAATGGCAGTTGGAGGAAACTGTTTGAATGTTGTACCCACTAATCCTGGAAGGTGACATCAGAAAAGGTTGGCACATAGACTCAGTGGTTAGCACTGTCGCCTCACAGCAATACGGTCCTGGGTGTTTCTCTGGATGTGGCACTTTGTGGGGAGTTTGTTCTACCCGTGTCTGTGAGTTTCTCTAGCTTCTCCTCTTTCTCCTGTTCAAGTTCTGCTTAAACTTGTGCTTCTATAGCTCCGAGTGGGATGATCCTGGATTACCTTGTTTGCTGGTTCTGGTGTGAAAATGTGCCCTAGGTGGGCATTATTTACACATACTACCTACACAGGCTATATACCATGTTGCATCCAGCTTCTCTTCATGCACAGTGTGCATAGTAGTCTACACATGGTACAGAAAGCCCAGCAAAACTACTTGGTCCCACGTAGTTATTCACACTGCACAGGAACACCTGTAAAGACAATTTAAACTGAAAAATCAAGTTCTAGAAACAGGATTGCGACACCAGTACAGCAGTGGTTACCAAGCTTTTTTTCTTTGTTTGGTTTCATGTTAATTCGCTTATCTTACACTGTGTTCATACTGATATGTAGCATTTCTTTGAGGGCTTTCAAATGTTTACAAATGTTTCTGTTGCTGGTTTTGACTGCATTTTTTTTTTTTTTTTTTACTTCTGTGCACCTGGAAAACTCATTAGCC
This sequence comes from Chaetodon trifascialis, assembly GCF_039877785.1. Taxonomy (NCBI): domain Eukaryota; kingdom Metazoa; phylum Chordata; class Actinopteri; order Chaetodontiformes; family Chaetodontidae; genus Chaetodon; species Chaetodon trifascialis. The sequence goes on along the minus strand of NC_092076.1, from coordinate 17,639,992 downwards.
ACCAGGAAGCGTGGTGCATTACTATGACAACTGCCACTCTTGAGCTATCAGAATCAGAATCAGAATCAGAAAAAGCTTTATTGCCAAGTACGATTTTACACATACAAGGAATTTGCTTTGGTGAGGTTGGTGCTTGACACATCTATCAAGAAGAAGCAATTAAAAAGTTAAAAATATGACAGTAAGTAAATAATATAAAAATAAGAAAATAAGTAAAAAATACGACAGTAGAAGAACTGTAACAGTAGTAAAATAAAAAATCTCACAATATAAATATATGTACACAAGTCTTTTTTGTTTTGTTTTGTTTTGTTTAACAGAGGCACAGACTGTTTTTTCAATCCGGTCATTAGTTGCAGGATAACTGCAATATTTAACAGATTTTGCTAATCATTGCTAATTTCTTTTGTTTGGGATGTGTGAAATCATGACATTAATGGGTTTTTAAGTAAATGCGCAATTATTATTATTTTTTTAATTTTTAAAAAAAATGTCTAAAATACAACGGCCCATCTTGAGGCATAGTGCGTGCAACAACTATAGTTAAGTGCTTTAGTGGTGCACATTTCAAAATGAAAACCAAATGATACCCAGTGAACCTGAGGCTTTGGGTCTACTGTGGGTAAGATGTCCATGTTGTCTGGTTGATACTCCAGCCTCAGATCAGACTTGTTGACGAACATTAGTCAACTGCACTTTTAGACTCGACTGTTATTTTGGTGAACTCAGCTTTTTTCTGGAAGTAGCAGTCAGTCACTGCTGCAAGGAGACGAGTTTGGATTCTCAGGTTCATATCTCTGTATGCAGGTCATAGGTAACATCCCAGCCAGCTCTCAGACTGAACTTCTTATCATCTGTGTGAAAACCACTGTGTGTATTGATCACTGTCCACTGGACTGACACATATTGACTCATGGTGACTTCCCACCAGGTCCACAGATACGAGGCAGGCCACAGTGCCGGTCCAGGGCAGAGCCTGTTTATTTGCAAAGACAGATGAGAAATGGCTGCACTCCCAATGAAAACAGCAACTGTAGGTACACAGCAGAGAGCCTTTGAGTTATTAGCTTTCACACCTCTGCATATTTTGGCATGGACTCGTCCAAGGTGATGTCATATGTCGCTGGGCTGCAGAGCTGTTCAAAATATCCACAACGGCATTTTAAAGCATATGACTTTTACACGTCTCAGTCCTTTTCTTTTTTACTGTTGCTGTCATTTTCAGTATTTTCCTTGTCTGATTGAGATTATAGATATCTCAGGTGCTTTACAACAGATAAAAACATTATAAAGGAAAACAGAAAAAACAGAGAAATGCCCATCCCTCCCACCCTCTGTATGTACATATACACACCCACAACTACACACATATACACAAACGCACAGACACACATTCTCACCACTGACAGTAGCGACAGTAGCGAGACATGGCAAAGCACTGAGGATCGAGGAAAACGAGGAAAACGCCACCTTTGGGGCCGTCCCCACTGAGAGGAGTCATCGCAGACTATGACCACAGGGGCCCCGGGACCTGGGCAACCAGCAGGCAGGCGGACCCCCACACCAAGGCGAGGAGCCCCCCCAACCAGCTGGGCAGAAGGGACCAGAGGACAGCACCCCCAGCAGCAGACCAGACACAGCTCTCAGTGTGGAGGACCCCCCCTGAGGAAACACTGGAATTAAAAACAAAAAACTAAAAGCATAAGGTAGAGTTAAAGGCAAGATATGAGATAAGAAAATAAACAGTTAAAAGAAGAAAAATACATAAGCTAATAAATAAAGTAGATTAGGCATCAACATAAGATAAAACCTGATAAGAATGTAAGAAGAATTTAAAGGTCAGTTAAAAGCCTGATTAAACAGTCTCTCCAGTCCTGAGGCTCTCCTTCAGGCTGTTCCACAGGTGTGGGGCATAGTGGCATCACCGTGGGTTTTAGTTCTGGCCTTTGGTATGGATAAAAGGCCGGTGCCGGAGGACCTCAGGGTCCTGGGGACCTGGGGTTGATATGGTAAAAGCAGGTCAGATAAGTAAAAGGGCGCAAGGCCGTTAAGACATTTAAAAACTGGTAAAAGAACCTTAAAATCGATCCTGAAGCAGACAGGGCGCTGATGAAACTCTGACAGTAAGTCACAATTGAGAGAACTGTTCCAGTCAAACCTGCACACAGTCAGCAGAACACTCATCCAGGACTCATTAGGAACCCCGAACAGAATGGTAACATATGGTATCAACAGATGTCTGATTGAAAATATTGGCTGCCAGTTTATCACCTAAAGCCAGAATCATGGAAGTGTGTTTGAGACTTCAGCTACACAATCTGAGGCCAAAAGCTGAATCTCAGCATCTCCTGAAACCCGTTCTGTATCTCAGTGGGAAGAGAAGAAGGAACATTTAATGAAAATGTGCATGTTGAAGGAAATGCTTTTCTCAGGGCTAAACAGTATGTGTCCACAAAGTGATGACCCACCACGTCGTGGGAATCCAGACATTACTGTTTATTCTCCTGAGGCATTATGGCTCTAATTCAATATCTGTGATGGGAGATGCCATCACCCATAGCCCTTTCCTCCAGCACTTGGGCCTGCTTTCTAGGCACTCAGCCCAAGCAGCAGAGGGAAGACGGAGATGGTTACATCAAGTTTTGTGCGTAACTGAAAGTCTCAGTGACTCAGTCCAGTTTTTTAAAAAGCCTCTAATTAAAACGTTTAATAGACGATTAAACCACATCATCCAGTCTGTATGTTTCTTGTTTCAGATTTCCTACATGGCAATCAGACCAGCAGGTCTGAGGCTGCGGTTTTACACGCACACACACACACACACACACACACACACACACACACACACACACACACACACACACACACACACACACACACACACACACACACACACACACACACAAAATCAGTTTTGTCCCCCTTTATTTCTTTAGTTTGTTCTTTCATTCCCTGTGTTTTTCCCTCATGTCTTTTCTTTTTCTGTCTCCCATCCCTTCAATCCCTTCACTGAGTCTGATGATGTGTCTGGAAGGCAACACACATGTAGGATTATCAGATGCTTGTTAGGGAGGAGATAGTGTTCCTCTTACTAATTTTCCAGTGTTTTACCGTCTCACGTGATGATCTGTCTCTGCTCCGGGACATGCTCAGGTGTCAGGTTACTTTCTAAGGGTTTGGGGCCACAAGGATTCCTGAGTTAAAACCAATAATCTTCACCTTGCACTGAGGTGTTCTGCCTTCTCTTGATTGAAAGGGAGGCTCTACAGGTGACCCTGTGCTGTGTCTTTTCACTGTCAGTGACACCACTGCAGTGGATTTAGAGGAGGATCATTGCAAAAATACTCAAAACTCCCTGAAAGCTGTTAGACTTGCTAAAAAAGAGTTTACATTAAGATGCAACATCAATTATGTACTTGTGTGTATGAAAACACATTGAAAATGGGCAGATGATGCGTTTAATTTTGATCAAAATTATTTGTTAATGGTACACCAGGTAACTTTAAGTTGACCAACGAAACTTTTTTCTGCAAGTCATCACTCTTTGATTTTCTTCATGGATTAATGTAGTCATGTATTGTTACAATATCAGTAAATGAGGTTCAAGGTTTGGCTTTATACCATGCAGGATTGCACAATGAAATGCAGCTGTAGCCCTGTCAACGCTTAACACAGAAAATATGTCCATCCATCCATTTTCTATACCGACTATCCCTTTTCGGGGTCGCGGGGGGGCTGGAGCCTATCCCAGCTACAATGGGCGAGAGGCGGGGTACACCCTGAACCGGTCGCCAGCCGATTGCAGGGCCACATGCAAGGACAAACAAACATTCACACTCACACTCACACCTAAGGACAATTTAGAGTCACCAATTAACCTAATGAGCATGTTTTTGGTCTGTGGGAGGAAGCCGGAGTGCCCGGAGAGAACCCACGCATGCACGGGAAGAACATGCAAACTTCGAACCGGTGACCTTCTTGCTGTGAGGCACGCACACCACCTGCTGTGCCACCGTGCCGCCCCAGAAAATATGTAAAAGGTTAAATATTTGAAATTGGCTGTTGCAACACATGTGCAAAATTTTTCCAATTAGGCAAAAATGAGGCTGGAAAGATGGCTAGTTAGGTAATGCAAAGCTCAAAGCTGAGCTTGGTATCACTGTGAAACTAATTTTCCATTTTCTCCCAGTTTTCTATGCACCTTGACAGCAGTGCTGTCTCCACTTCTGAGCTGGGGAGGAAGTAGACATGAAACTTATTTTACTGGTACCTTGACCAACCAGTGGAGACAGTAATGCAGCAACAAAGACATGATCCACTTGAAAATCAAATCAGCATCTGGACCCTCAGAATCATACCTGAGAGGCCAGATGCATAAACAAAGACAGACATATCCCAAATGTATAATGCCATATTTGCACAGATCTCAAACGTTCTGTCACTGAGTGTATGACATCTGCTCATCATGTTTGCATCCCATTATGTCTGACAACATCACCAGTCTGTCAGTGAAAAGAACAGTAAGACACTGACACAGTTTAATAATAATAATAATATTGGATTTTTAAATGGGCCTTGAAGAGGCCTATGCTGTTAAGATAGAACACCTCAATCAAATAACATGATAAATCCTTATGTTAGCCTTGACTGCCTTTTAGAAAACCTTGTGTGTCTGGTCTGAAGTAAGCATGAGGTACACCTTCTCTATTTGTAATTACTGATTTATGCATGGGAAATGGTGTATGCATGATTTTAGTGCTCATGCATTGTTAATGCATCTGGAACACGGCCTCTGCAGTGGCTGTAAACAACTTGTCCGATGCACTACCTGTGGGCCCCTTGTGCATGTTCTCTTCACTGATACGACCTGAGAAAGTCCTGAATTCATGGCTCCTGTGCATTTGTATGAACCAAAAACAGACAGAAAAGCCCGACATGAGACAAGATGCGAACATTCCGGATCGCTTGCTAAAAGCTGGTAGGAAAGATTTTGAAGAAGGTGGATTTTGCATGAACACACATTGGAAACATGCACACACACACCTTTTCCCAGGGCAGCACACACACAAACACATACCTCATCCCAGGGCAGTGACCCTGTTTGTAATAAAGAAGAAAACAGGGATTTCTCTGTAATTACCTTCAAAGTAATGGGGCTGAGGCCAGCCGGCTGAACCCAGCTGAAAGACAGCCAACATGCCCCGTCGCTAGCAGTCCTGAATGTGTGTAGACTGTGCCATCTCTCCGGTGCTGTAATCTGACCCGGGAGGATCTCATTAGAAACAGGAGATAAAGATCAACCGGATTATTAAAAAGAACATGTTGCATCCTCCTGCAACCGCTTCTCAGCTGTTTCCACTACAGCTCCCTCCTTCTTTCAAGCCTGATCACATTATTATTACTACGTCTCGCGCCAGATGAAATCAATGATGCGTTTTTGTCAGGAAAATAGACAGCTAACAGGAACAGGATTGCAACACTGGGCCTGTGGTCTCATTTTATTTGTATTTCTACCTCCTTGCCTTTTTCTCATTTGTCCCCATCTAATTGTATTTATTTCTCTGTTAATTTTAAAGTCTTCCCTGCTCTTGACTTATTCCCAAACCTCAGTGTTTTAGCTTTTAAATCCAGCCAACCACAGACGTTTGGCCTGTGGCTTTTTCTTGTTAAATAATCAAACATACAGTAAGGGAGCTGGCATCAAGGTCTGCTGCACTGCAGCCATGTCATCATGAGGATGGCGATACAGTGGGATTTCAATGTAGTGAAACCGCTCTCGATATACAAATGCTAAATAAGCGAGCATCATTCTGCAGCTTGATTTCCTAATCTCTGTGCACATACAAGTCAGATCTGGAATAGGAATTTACTTTGCAGCACCTTCAGTTTGTTGTCTCTTATTTTAACTTAAAAAAAGTAATAGTGAAATTTAAAACAATACATTAATGACTAAATGTTGTTGCACTTTTAATGTAATGTAATGTAATTTAATATAGGACAATAAGGGCAATGATGTCTAAAGTGCAGTGCTTTTTTCCCTTTTGGAGTTAAAGCACTCAGATACTTAAAGTGAGGAGGTCACAAAAGGGCATAAATGGAAAAAAGACATAAACGAGCATGCACACTTGTAGAAGCGTCTCATGTTTCAGATGGAGGGACAAATGAGGCTGATTTCAGGAAAAAAGAAAGCAAAAAAAAAGCAAAGATGTGTGGGGTAAATATCTCAAGGGAGTGAACAAGGTTCAGTAGGGATCACAGTTCACCTGGACCCTCCACAGTGTGTGTGTGTGTGTGTGTGTGTGTGTGTGTGTGTGTGTGTGTGTGTGTGTGTGTGTGTGTGTGTGTGTGTGTGTGTGTGTGTGCTTGCATGTGAAAGTGTATTTTGGTGCATGTAAGTGTGTGTCGAGAGGAGCATTAATGTAGGACATGACCCCGGGAGCTTGACCTCTCACCTTGAGGTCATCCAGAGGTCATCCAGCTGTGGAAAAGAGTGATGTGAGCTGTCTGGCAGGGTTGAAATGTCGGCCTCGTGCTTGTTATCAAGGTTTTTTTTACTGCAGGCCTGATGAAATACTGCTGCCAGTTTAGCCAGTTTCCATGAGGAAATGTTTGGAAGATACAAGTGTCAGTTGTCGTATATTACGCAGAGCTCTGCTGACATGGCGGATGGTTGAAACTCATCTAAAAGTGACATGTTTGACACAGGAAAAGCACCGATGTAACTGATAATGACTCAGTTCCATGAAAGTCTCCCAGTGAGCCATACCAGTGAGCAACACACTCGACAGCATGACCCTGAAGGTGTTACACCTAAATGGAATGCTGCCATCACTCATGGTATCAGTCACACCTGTGCTTTTCCTGCTATGACAAGTCAAAATGTCCTCTTAGGAAAAGGTCAGCTGCTGCATTCTGTAAGCCAACTGTATGCCTAGGTGAAGGTTAAGGAGGCTAATCATTTCCTGTCTCCCCTCATGATAAAACAGTAAGTTACATCACTAGTTAATGTTTGCAGGATCTCTATCATAGCTCTCCATGCACAGGTTTCTGCTGCAGAGTTAATGGTCTCACTGCTCTGCTTGAGAGACTCACTGTCACAGGAGGGCTGTCATGGGCTGTTAGCTTGCTCGCTAACAGAAAGTAGGGACTTTTTAGCATTTGTCATTCCTTCTGTCGCAAGGAGACATATTTGTGAAATGAGCACAAGCTCTAAAGTACAGATTTCATGCTGCCAGCATGAATTTGGGATATTTATTTCCTGTTTTTTTTCTTGCTTGTTTGTTATTGTTGTATGCAGCATGAGAAATTCAAGCTATCTCTTTTTGTTCATCATGAGCTCAGGAACTAGTAATTTGCAGGTCAAAAGATGTGTTTGCTAAAGCTGGGCTGGATTTTGCAGAAAAGTTAACGACCTGTAGATGCCATGGGTATGCACATAATATGAATGGCTAATAAACAGCATTTAAATGATTATTTTTCAATGCAACTACAAAAATGTTGACGTTCAATGCTAAGATGTTGTCCAGAGTAACCTCATTTGAACATCTGACCACATTTCCACACCAACAGACCCACTGGCTGTCCAATGTCATCAGACCAGACTGTTTCATTACTGATTTTGATGAGCCTATACTTTTCCAAGATGTTTGTCTTCCTTCTGGTAGGCTATCACAGCTTTATTCATTCATAGTGGCCACAGTCATGGTGCCAAAGTGACAGCAGTGCCTAACGTCTAATGGATGTTAGAATGGAACCTGATCCCTGGGTTATCCTCGCTCTAAGCTCTTCTTGGATTCATTTCTTTCTCACTCCGCTGTGAGGCGCCTTAAAAGAATTTAAGATTAAAAGAACTAAAAGTCATCGTGAAGGATGCAATCCATTTCTAGGTCACATGAGGATAAACGATGTAGCAAATATGAAAGAAGAAACATGAGATGTCAAGTCTAAGCTGGTCTTGGATTCATCTCGTTCTCACTCTGTTCTGAGGCACATTTAAAGAACTAAAGGCTAAAAGAACTAAAAGATGTCCTCAAAGATTGAAGTCATTGTTTAGGTCACATAAGGATAAATTATGTAGCAGATATGACATAAGAAACACCAGATATCTCACTCATTTGTCCCCTGTTGCCTGTCAGTCCCAAGCTCACTGCAGGTATGTAACAAGCCATCTAAATGTATTAGACTTAGGCTGTTGAGCTTGCCTGTGCCCTGTGACAAATGTGTGAATGCCAACAAATGTCACACAGTTATGCAGGACAAGGAAATGGAACCACTATGAGCATATTATTTATCAGCTTGTGTCAGTTTTTATCTGTAAACAGCTGTCTTTGTTGAAAGCTGGTTAGCTGGATATGCTAAAACACACCAAATTCTATTTTTAATACTAATAATTACTAACGTCACTGTTTTGGCTTCGTAGAGGAGCACTAACTGCGAAGGTTTCTTCAAAGCAGTGTGCATATTCGGAAGTAAAACACAGGAAAGCAAGGAAGAAGAATGCCAAGTTGCTGCTAACCACAGGAGATGGCACAGAGGCCAAATCTGGGTAAATCACTCTTTACTTCATAAGAATCACCGAGTCCTTGAACGAAAGGAGCTGTTGTCGAGAACATTTTGTTTTATTTTGGCCCAGATTTTTCACAAAACTTCAGACCTCTCTGCCACTGGACAGTGCACTCATCCTTTATCCTTGTAGATGTATTTATTGCTCCCATCATTTTAAGTACTGATGGGAATATTTATGTATGTGTGTGTGTGGCCCATTAACCTAAGCTATGCTCCACTCCATCTGCCTCTGAGCATTTTCTCTTTGTTCAGAACACCTTTCCAGCCCAGTTATTCTGACTGCTTAACGTCACACAACAAATCCCAGTGTTACCTTTCATTCTCATGCCAGCATCACTCTTAACCAAACCCACACATAAACACACATTAACCTCCTTACCTCAAAATGCTTATCAGCCTCTAAACTCTCAGACTATGATATCATCAGTGAGCAACCACACAGGAAACAGTCACATATGAGGGTTCATCAGAAGCTATAACAAGGTAAATAATCACAGGCATCTTATTCTAAGATCTATGTTAGATGACATCATCTAACCCGGTCCGTCAACCCTCACGTTGTGCTTGTAGTTCCTGGGGATGAGGATGAGCTACAGAAGGCTACAGGGGACATATGAGTCACCGTACTTTTATGAGCAGATGGAGGAAACAGATAAATGTGTCAACGGTGGATTTGTTTTTTTTGTTTTTTTCTGTAGATGATATCAGAATGATACCAAAAGTAAAAACACATCATTCTACGTGCTTTTTCCGAAGTGCCACACACTCCCATTAGTCAGGAGAACTTAAATTTTAAAGGACACTTGAAAACTATGCAGAGGCACATGAGAAGAGTCAAAACTGGGAGCAAACAAGTTCTCCCTTTGCAGTTTACGGTTCATCTATGGTGGACTTTTCTCACTTTTCTGCTTTACGTTGTAGGTGGCTCAACTCTATTAAACAAATACTGGGCTTAAATGCAATAGTCATGGTTTAAATGCCAAGGTCAAGGATCTGATTTTCACTTTCTAAAATACATGCATAGGTGATACAGTGTAGTCAGTATTACTTTATTGCACCCCATAAGACAAAATTGTCCTGGGCTAAAGGAGTTGTTGCCAAAAAGAAAGACGTGTAACAAGCTAGCAGCTCTGTGTCCACATTTAAGTACAGCGATGCTTTGAGCTAAATGCTAACACTGTGCTGATTTTGACTAGTCGGATACCTAGTGTGTTTTTATGTACTGCATGTGTGAACAGCATCCACCTGTCTGCCATTCACCCTATACATGCCAATGTATCTCCCTCACAGAAAGCATCTCATATCATACAGTCGTAATGCCTGACTGTCCTCAGAATGAGCTTGGGGCTGTTTTCTTAAAGCTTGTGATTAGATTACCTTTTGTACAGGAGACAGGGAGAAGAGCATTTGTTTTGGCAGCTAAAACGTTGGTTAAGCCACGTCACTTAATTTTTTAGCTAACATGAGATGCAGTTAATGTTTAAGCCTACTGTTTTTTGGTCTTGCTGCAACAAAATACTGTGAATGTTATTGGTTTTAGCCAGTAAAAGTTTAACTAAGAATGCCAGGAACTTGGCAAAATTGTACTGCTTGTTTTTTCTGTGTCACATTCCAAAGCAAAATATACTTATATTACAAGCTTTTCCTTGTACACTTTACTCAGTGTGTGCCACCATTTCCCCGTTGTAACTGCACTGTGTGGAGTGTGTTAGGTGCTGTGCCAAGGCTGCCTTTTCCCATGCATCATAAACTGCCCTCAGTGCATGACAGTGCCCGTAGGGTGCCCTGTAAAGAGACCAGGGGAGTTAAGCTGTGTGCCAAAGCATTATGGTATGTGGCATGGCGTATGTTGGACTATCAAACACATATTGGCTTGTATACTTTATGTGCACAAAGTTGTTTGGTGCAAGATTCCTGAAGGCCCACTGTGTGTTTTGTGTGGCAGCAAACATGCACTAAGTTTGCTCCAAGCTTGTACTTGGCGTCCCCCAGTCCACTGTGCTGTGCTTGGCATTGCATCGATTGTCTCTTCAGCATCCTTCATAGTGAGAGATTAAGGGCTCATCACTACTGGATATTTTCTCTCTTTTCAGTAAGCAGTAATTTGGCACTTTATAGCTCTACTTCCTTTAGCATGTGTGCGCATATGTGTTAATGGAGAGATGAAAGCAAGCAAGCAACTAATCTTGGAGGGATGCAATTAGGCACAAACATGCACACAGACCCCCAGAGAGGAAGATTCATAAAATACCAGACTGCCTCCAGTGAAGAGAGAAAACAAGCAGCGATGCTACTGAGCACACTTACACAAATGCGCGAGCATGCACACACACACACCTACGCACAGGTGGACCCGTCAGGTCATCTGGGATCAGTTAATGCTCTCCGGTGCCAGCTGGCCCCAGACAATCGGCCTCCTCAGCCAGACAGATAGGCAAGAGAGAATCAGTTACCCATGAATCATGAATGAGAGCATCTGATCAAACATTGAAAGTAAAGATAATCAGTCATGTAAGGATTTAATCAGAGAATGAGAGCATCTACTGTATGCATTGTATTCAGGCAGCCACCCTCCACCAATGTAAGTTGAGATAAAGATGGCAAACACTGTGAAATCATTCAGAACCATATTTATGTTGGCACACTGCAGCAGTGTTTAAATTGAGGAACATATGTAATGATAAACTGAGCTCATGCAAAGCAGGTAAAATAACTGCTTGTTTGCAATCAGTGGACATCTACAACAGCATCATGTAGTGGAAAAATACGTTTTAATGTATGCGACTTAATGGATGCTTCAATCCAATGCAACTCATAGTAGGTGATTGTCAACACATTCGGCAGACTGAGTATTTTGTAATTTATGCTCAAGCTTGCATTCTTTAGATATGCCTATGGTGCCATGGTAGAGTTGTTCCCGGGATGCCTTGAATTGCAGATATGCAAAAATCCATTGTTACAGCTCTTCTTTCACATGGCCATCAATCCATCTTTCTTCAGCAGTCTGGACATACCTGAGACAGCATGGACTTAGTGATGAGCTGGTTCCGAAACTTCCTAGAATGCCACAACAAGACTAGAAAAGATACAGAAATGAAAGATAAATCAGTAGAAGGTGCCTTTTAGAGGTGGTTCCTCTTGGAAACACCACAGCATTATTTAGCATTTAGCATAATGACAGCATGTTGTAGCTTACAATGAGTTCAGCTGCACATCTAGATATCTCTGCTTGCTAGCATCATAAAATAAAAGGACACTTTCATGTTACATTGCGTTGTAATTTCCAGACTTTAAGCACTGGCTACTGTATCCTACAGTTGATTTATTGGCTGGTGTGAAGGGCATTTTCCAATCTCAATCACAGAGAACTTTCATGGAGTGTAATCATCCAAATCTCCTCTGTATAAATCTGTCCCCAAGCTCTGTCTCAGCCAGACTTTTCATTGTATTTTTGGCTGGAAACTGTTTCGGATACTGTCTGTACAGATAACACACATCTGAAGATGCATACAGACACAAAGGACAAAGATGTAATCAAAAAAACTACCAGAACTACCATGTTTCTACAATTTAACACTGATATTATGCCAAACTGATAATTATGAGACATCACTTTGAGATTTCCTGCAGCTGCAGTGAACAGATTTCAAACATCAACACAACAGTAAATATCAGGGATTGGTAACAGTATTTGCAGTAATACATTGTCGGGTAAAAAATGTAATGTTTGATGATGTCATGTGAAGAGGAGACTGCATGCTCCAACCCAGTGTGGGCTAGTTATCTCTGTAATAGCCTGCAGGAGCAGGGAAGGCTTCCAGTGTTTCCATTGGTAACATTTTGCCACTGCAAGCAAAATAAAATCACAAAAGAAAACTAAGATTTCCATGATCTATCATCATATGCATCGTACGCAAATGCATTTGTTACTCTACCCATGAGGCAGGATTCTGTGATTAACGTGATTGCCTATGTTGGATTTCCAGATTTTCTTTTAACTAGGCTGTGAGGGAAGCTGGTGACTTCACTTCCATCAAAATCTTTTAAGCATTTTGTTCCCATGCAACACACCATCCAATAGGCGTTTTTCACAATAGACATTTTGACTTGTCATCATAGAAAAAGCACAGCTGTTACTAACTACATTAACGATGGCTCCGCTCTACTCCAGTAAAACACTGTAGTGTGACAACGAGCCTGCATGCACAATACCAGGACCCTGAAACTGAAGCTGCCAAATGGAATTCAGCCATCATTAATCAGAATGTGACATGTCAAAGTGTCTTCCATGAGAAAGGTGTGTGTGTGTGTGTGTGTGTGTGTGTGTGTGTGTGTGTGTGTGTGTGTGTGTGTGTGTGTGTAACGATCTGCTGAATCATGCTGGACTGGCACAGAAAGCCTTGGCGATTGAGTCGTCGACCATGGCCTTTCATTGTTTCCAGTGTTCCTCACTCTCCTTTGATGATTTAGGCTTTCTTTCAGTGGATTGGTCAATGGATCTGTCTGTCAGTCTGTCTTTCCAAAATTAGAGATTTAGAGATTTTTGATTTAGAGAAAGATATACTGACAAGCACTGGATATACAGTATTGACATATTCATGGTTTCTGACATGTTGAAACACTTTGTTTTTTTACCTGATGGGTTCATTTTCAGTAAACTAAACTTTGACATTTGTGTCCTCCAGAAGATGATTCCTTCTTGTATTGGACACTCAGTTTAGACAATAAGTTTGCACTTAAGAATCAAATTCAATAAGCAGGCTGGCATGAACGCTGCTGTTTGCATTCATGCTTTAAATGTAATAAACCCCTAAGAATTCAGTCACCACACGTCCTTTCTTGTAGTGCCACCCTCAGTATTAACATTAAGTGTGTCATGACTGTTGCAGCCTCTAGGGGCCACATCAAGCCTATTAGTTGGCTGTGGGGCAACACCAAGTTCAGTCACGATCGATGACGGCACCTTCAACGCTTGGTTATGTGAGCAGCTTTTTGGGAGGGAACAAAAACAAGCTGCAAAACAAAGTCCATGTTTCCTGTTGAGAAACACTGAAGCACACACTGACAGGTATCAAAGGTGATACCAGGAAGGAAATAGGAACAGTCCATAATGTTGACAACATTCGGAACACATTTTGGCATTACAAAATATGACTAACAACTATGTTTGTCACCATTTGATGGATTTTAACCTTACAGTTGTGTCCGCATTGACTGTGAAATTACCAATGTCAAGACATGGCGGATGGTTTTATATTGTTGGGAAAATCAGGAAGCTAAATTTGCCTGCTTCTCTTTTCTCTAGTCTCTTGATGCAGGTCTTCAAAATGTATACACCAAACACTGATACTCTGCATACCAATGACTAATACTAACTCTAGTAAAGTATATATAATTTTTGATGGCTGCAAATATTCTTTGTGTGTTCGACCAAGCCTGTCCAAAAAACATATAATTCGTGGTGCTACTCTACACCAGTCATTAGTGAAAAACACAGAGATAAACATACCAGTTTCTACTGCACATTTTAGCTGGCAATTGTGGTCTGAAACGAGACATGTGCACAAAAAGACAGAAAAAATATGTCAAAGTTTTCCCAGTAGAGTTTGGAAGCTAGCTTTGCTAACATTTTAGCATTTTGTGAACCCATTACGGCTGTTTTGTTGCCCTTTTTCCGATCCACATTAAAACGCCTCTCCTACATTTTACACAGACACTGGTTCCCATTGATTTAAGTATGCTTTGTATTTAACTTGCAGACACCAGATGCTCGCTCACTGGCATCATTCTCATGCAGCAGCGTAACTGTAAACGGGGAACATTTTCAAATCCTTTTGATGATATATTTATATACATTCAATGGGTAATGGATTGTTACATGCCAAAAAGAAATGCAGTCCAAGACTGTTTCAGCAGACAGTCAAATCCAGATGACAAACAAGCGTTTCTAAAATGAAAAGGATTGAATGTCTTTATTCTATATTGTTGTACCAATAAAGGTTGCTAAAAAAATAAAGGAAGCCATTTTCAAGGCATTTGAAAATTATAGAAGAAAGAAATTGCTACCAGGAAGGTAGATCAGTCATACCTAAAATAAGGTAATGGGAAAATATATTGCATGTATTTATGTTGTATTGGCAGCATCAATATGCTAAAAACAGCATGTTTAGGTCTTTTTATGAGAACCACAGTCATGCAAAGAATACAGGAACTGTCCCTCTGTGAAGCAACACACCAACATTTTGTTGAGAGTTGATTGTTGTGGTGGAACAGATGAGAGAATAGAGTCACGCTGGCACTTTGCACTGAATGTAACTTCATTAGCTGTTTGTGTATGTGATGGCCGACTGCTTTCTTTTTTGTCAGTTAACAAGCATGGTGTATGATAGAAGGGAGAGAGTGAGCTATGCGTGTCCAATGACCACAGAGCTTATAGCCAACCAGTTGGCACCAACCCGTATGCTGTAATATCTGCAGCCAGTAACCCACTGGCACTACCAATCGACTGTCGTCATTCTCTTTATGAAGTATGGAGGCCGTTGCAACGCAGCAGACAAACAGACAGAGCTTGTTGAGCTGTCAGTCACGTTAACAAGCCACTTAAATCCCACCCTCGCTGTTGCAGGGGCGGGACCCTGGGTAGGGGGTTGTTGCCCTGTTAAAGTTAATGAGAGCTCATATCTTTTACTGGCAAATTTTCACCTGCATGGCATGAGGTTTGAACACCGGAGTGTGTCTCCTTTCCAAATGCTGCTGCTACTGCATTTCATTAATGAATGGATGACGCAAGTGTGTTGTGTATGGTGTACGAAGGTGTGAACGGTCGGTTGTTTTCATAATTCCTCAGTCCCCATGGTGTCACTACTTCTGTGCAATGATGCAAACTACCTCTTTTATATCTGAGTTGGGAAAAAACACATTATGCTAAGCGTTGAGATGAATAACAGAGCAAAGCCCAAATGCTTAACACATGGCGGAATGCTATGTGTCAGCTTTACAGCGCTAATGTTGACTGATTTGTGTCCAAAGCTTATGATACTGAAAAGATTGAAAAGGTACTCAGCTCAAGACTCAAATGTTAATAAACACCAGACAACCCGTAGATTTATCATATATTTGACATATATTTTCATGTATACAATTTGAATTTACGACTACTACTAATGCCAGTGTGATATCTCAAAATGAATATAATAATTGTTAGTTTTTCCTTGATATCTTGGTATTATACATGTTTTTAATCCAACAAAAGCAGCCACAATTCTCAAATGTTTGCTGTCTAAACCCGAGTACAGTAACTTTTGCTTTAAATCAGGAACTATCTGATCAAAGATTCTGACAAGACAAGACCAACATTCGTTACATGACAGTTTTTGGTCCTGGGTTTTATTCACACTGAAAAAAACAATGAGACTGCAAACTGTATGGGTGACATGAATCAGTTGAAAACAGGTCAAGGTACTTTTTGTACCCAAACATCATAGGTTTAACTTCAAACTTTACAAAAAGGGCCTGATGGCATTCATCTGGGGGCAGAGAGGATGTTGGCTGAGTTGAAGTTCAGTGAGTGGAATTTTGTTTGCCCTTGAAGAGTAAGTCCACCCTGAACTCCCAGCATATTAAAAAATGTGACAGAGACGTGTGTAAACAACTGTAGGAGGTGCAGCCTTTGTAGCATGGACAAAGACATAGCGTTGGTAATCAGTGCTAACCTGCCATATTGGACTGTCTGTGTCTCAGCATTAAAGACAGAGACTCCAGCAGCTAGAACCACATTTATGTTCCTTAGAGAGAATTTCTGGGAGTGGAGCTGTGTTTTACTTAGGCAAGCGGCTGTACTACAAGAGACCCTCAGGTGGATGTGAGTGTCTTTGGTGGAGTGCCGGTACAT
Source organism: Chaetodon trifascialis (assembly GCF_039877785.1). NCBI lineage: Eukaryota > Metazoa > Chordata > Actinopteri > Chaetodontiformes > Chaetodontidae > Chaetodon > Chaetodon trifascialis. The sequence goes on along the minus strand of NC_092076.1, from coordinate 17,623,536 downwards.
AGCAGTAGCCATGCTGTATATTACGACTACAGTACTATTATCGCTGGACACATTGTGTTCACTGTCCTGAAGCTGCTTAGGAGGTCAAGGTATGAAATACATTTCAGGGTCTTGCCTATTGAATATTTAATAATATTTGATAATGCTCTGTGACAAACTTAAAAATGTCATCAAAGAAATGCTTGCAATAATTAGGCCAGTAGTAACTAAACTTTTAGAGTTGTCCTGAGTTCCTTCTTTGCCCTTTATGTTCACTATTTAGCTAACCTGTAAGATACTGTGGTTCTTTGGCTCCACCATGATCTGTATCAAGTTGGAATACATCTGCCTGTTCAAAGCGAGAAACTGACCTGCAGACGCTGCCTGCACATCACCATTCACTGCCCACTTCCTGCCTCAGTTGCTCTACAGTATGTGTCCCCTGTACTCTGGGTTATGTATAGAGAACAAATGCAATAGGTTTCATATCTGTAATTTCCCAGCGAGAAAACAAAATGACCCCACTCCAGAATGAGAATCTGATGTCACACAGATAAATACTGAGCATTGTAAACAGTGTACGACAGCAATGCTGCAGATGGCACACACCCTCAATAATGACGTCCCAATTCTTACACACAGTGCATCAGTGTTTGTGTTGGCCAGCTGTTTGAATTTGCTGAACAAAGATGACCTCTGACACACAAGTTCCCCAGAGTCGCCCAAGAGATTTCACTGAAAGAGGAAATACATGCTCTGATTTGGCATTTGTACGATGACTGCAGGACAGAAGCATAATCTGTCCCTAATTAATCTTTCAATTAGCTGAATTCATGCTGTTTGATAACGCTCTGCACTCTGAGTCATTATCTATGGAAAAGTATTTACAGGGTGATGAGAAATAGTTTTTCCACCCGTGCTTAGCTGAGGCTTCTGAGCCTTTTATGTACTCCGGTGGACCAGATTTGATACCATATCATTTTGCTGTTGAATGTGTGACAAGACAAATAGCTGTCATCTTTACGGGATACATGGTGAGCTGTGTGGTTTGGCTGGCTATGGCAGGTACCATGACAACCAGGAAATGTTTTCATTAAAGACAACATTGTGGTTTTTCATCTTTTTCTTTATTTGTTGCCACGGAGCCTGCGCACTGGCGTGTGCGCAGTTGTGCGGCTGGCTGCCTGTTTGGGTGTGATGTGTGTACATGCTATCCATTCCCAGGTAATCGTACGCAGGGCGCCACGCTGACCAAACAAACCTGTCGAGGCAGACGTCTGATGGAACGTCCACATGTAAACCTGATCCTCTGTTTGCAGGAGGAACCAAACAGGCTGTGTTAACCATCCACTCTGATGTTATCTGAGAGAATCTGAGCTCAGTCTGTGGTGGAGGGGGGAATGCTGCTCAGCTTGACTGAGGTATCCCAACCACACACAGCGAGGACTCCACGTCTGGCATAGAAGAGGGACATTGCCAGCCACAGTATATTACTTTCGTTATTCTGTCATCTTTGTGAAATGAAGGGTAACGTGAAAGATTGAGGACAGCGGTGTGGAAATGAGATTCACTGCTTGAGATGTGGTGGAAATTAGGGGGAAACTACATTTGGACTGACAAAAGATTTCAAGCTCGCCAAGATCAGTCAAAACTTTCAGCCATTTGCTATGAAGGGAAGTGGACTATATTCATTCTGAGCGTGCTTTCTTTGCTGACAGGTATTTCCCATGATAACAGTTTATCATTCGAAAGCGATCTCTGTTTTAAATTTCAGGGAAAAAAAGGTGATGCTGATGTTTTTTTTTCAGTGTGAGGTCAGTCTAAGGGGAAACTGTTATCAGTGTCAAAGCCTATGATGATTTATTTCTGCCACTTTTTTTTTATTTCAGGTGGTTTTTCATAAAATAGGTGAGTGAAAGCTTGGGTGTTTGGTGGCTTATTCACATCATGTTATGCAGTCTCAAAACACTACTGGTTACGACACAGACTTTTGGGAAAATATGACATTTTATTCAGCCTTTAAAGATGTGAAAGTGCGGAATAACCCTTGCTATATTTCTTGTAAAGTCCTTTACATACAGTATATCACAATGTCATTGTGTTTCTTTTTATTTAAGACAGATATAAGCAGATTCAACAAGTTTTGGTGATGTTGCTTATAGCTATTACTCACATATGTAGGTCCGGTGAAACGCCACTAAAGATGTGGATTGTCGCAAAACAAGGGTACGTTATTTATGTTTACCTGTCTTATGTGAAACCGTTAACACTTAACTGTGTCAGTCGTGTTTCTTGTAGCTATTATTTTAATTCTATCACAATAGATAAAAAAAATAGCTGATGTTACACTTTTCTGGTTAATTTCTATTAACCAATAAAATGGCACTCGATAAAATGTCCTTGTGGTTTCTTGGTTTGATCGATCTATGTTTTGCCATTTTGAGTGTGTGTTATTGTGCTTCCTATGCAGAAAATCACTTTTGGTCCTCCATCTGCAGCTAGCGCCACAACAAAAGAGCGACATGACATCATATGGATCCAACATCCAACATATCCAACATTTGGCCAGAAAAGACACTGATCACCTGTGGATGTTGTGTGGTTTATTAAAGTAGCAATACAAAAAAAAAAAAAAAACTGCTACTCAGACCACACGACACCAGGGTGGGAGCACACTGCAGACTAAGGTAGCGAAGGTTTGTTTGTTTAAGGCTGTCGGTTATGGAGTGTGACCAAACAGCAGACTCTTAACCACATTCCTGTCCCTTTCCCTCTGTGTTCTCTGCTCACACACTCTGTTGGTCCATGTCTCTCTTGCTTGTGCCTACTTCCAGTCAGCAGGACTTCCTGATCAATTCTGAACTGATGCACATACTTTACTATCTATTATACCATTCATATCAGTTGTGGCTTTAGTTTAGTTTTATTTCTGTGTCATGACAAACATCTGGCCAACCCCAGCAGGGATTGCAGGACACCACTATTTCAAAAGCATACATCTCTCTGTAATACACATCGGAGCTATAAATAAATCAATTACCACTTTGTAACGTATATATTCTATCAAATAACGACTGAGGCTGATGGGAATGTCATTAGCGTTGCAGGACATTACATGGGCAGCTAAGGGATCACCAAGGTTATTATATTTCATCCTGTGGGGAGCATGAATGTGTTTACCAAATTTCAACAATCCATCCAGCGGCTGTAAAGACATTTCACTCAAAATCCCAAATGTAAATCTCATAGCTGAAGAAAAGTAAAGGTTTAACAACACCAGTAATATTCATCCTCTGCCAACCATGCATTTCCGTAGGAAATTTCAGGGCAATCTATCAACAGTTGTTGAGACACTTCACTTTGGCTCAAGGTGGCCGACCATATTGCCATCCTTAGAGATTCAGGTGACTTTATTGTCCCCTCTGCATGCCTGTCTCCTTCCACAGGTTGGTACATGACTGACTCCAGCGGTCAAAAAGCCTCCATCATGTCGTGTTTCACTACTGTTTTGCGAAGCAGTGCTGCTGTTGCTACAGCTGATCCCTTGTTACTGAACCCACGTAATACCATGTAATATTATGTCTTCGTACGCTTGCTGCAGCTCGGCGGTTGCATTTGATTCACTTGTTTTCCACATTGCACGGTGCCAGCGCTATGGTTAGCAGCGGAGCGCTCTCGAGGGGCATGACTCTCTTTGGTTTTGGACCTGAGCAGTCTTACTTCCATTTAATGAGGCCCGTCTTTAAAAATGAGAGACGGAGAAAGAGAGTGAGAGAAACCTATCCTTCGCTCTGTTCTGTCTGAACAGCTGCATCTGTGGTTTTCTCCTCTGATGGTGCTGCGGTTTTGGGAGTTGTGCCCTTTAGACAATCTACCTCTGCTCCGATGTTTAATGGCAGCTCATCTGAGACACACAGAGAGAGAGACAGTGAGAGAGAGAGAGAGAGAGAGAGAGAGAGAGAGAGAGAGAGAGAGAGAGAGAGAAAGAGAGAGAATGAGATACACACCATTGGCAAAAAGCAACATGTACCCTTACAGAATGATTGATAGCACATAATTAAAGCACAAAATGGCACTTATTAGGTAACTTACTGAAAGTCCTTGGTTGACAAAATGGCAAACACTTATGCAAACCAAATCATTACTAATTAAGAAATATGGCTTGATGAACTTTATGTAATGATCCCCAGAATGCGCATTGAGCATTTTGAAATATAACTGCTCAAGCACTAAATGGCACCAAGCTCTTCCGCAGTAACCAAAGCACCATGCAACATTTAGCCTCCACCTCTGCCTTTGCCAGAAAGTCCCAGCACAGGACTGATACCCAAGACCAGACACATGCAGGACAGCGGCATGGAGAAATAATCATCAGTTAGAAAGAAGAGGGAACTGGAGGAGATGAGAGAAGTAATAAAACTGAAGCGTGGTGTCGCAGCCAGGACTTGTGGTTAGGCTGAGGTATAGGCATTGAAAACAAATTTAGTGAGCACATTTTGTTAGCATGAGGCTCAAGCTAACATCGCTGTGCTGGATCCTGATTATAAGGCTCTGTATAATGAGCCTTCAAACCTTCTGATAGGATTTGACTTTTTTTCTGTTATTTATCGCTCCTGAACCTAACATAAACTTCCACAGTAAAACAGAAAGTAAAATAAACTGCAACAACTGCTAGTGCTATTGCTTAATGTCATATTGTGGTTAGTAATAATTTGGAATTTTTTTGTGGTACAATATCGTATGGTGCTTGATTTGAAACGGTACTTTGTGGCACTCTGTGGTACATTTTATGGGTAACTTTATGTTGGTATTTTGTGATGTGCTTTGTGTTACTTTCACCTTTCTTTCTGTGTTTTTCATTGCAAGGCTGCTTTTCCACTGCTCAAGTGTATTGAACGGGTTGTGTTTATTTGACAGTATCGTGCGTGGGTACGTCTGTCCTGTATAAGATAAAGGTCAGTCGTTTAAGATCCTGCTCACAGCTGGCAGGCGAAGGGAGGAGCTGCAGACAAAAACATGATCGGAGGAAAACAACAGATAGAAGAGAGAGAGGCTAACTCCAAAAAGATGAGTGCAGGAAGGGAGGGAGGTACAAATGAAGTCAAGGACAGACAGACAGACAGACAGACAGACAGACAGACAGACAGACAGACAGACAGACAGACAGACAGACAGACGTAGGGAGGAGAGGAAGCATTTCTAGCTGTTCGTCCAGAGTTGTGTAACCTTGGCATGTGATTTTATCCTGGGCAGAAGTCAACCCTCCTTACCTTTTATTTCTTTATTACCACTTTTTATTTTCTCATTCTTTTACTTCCATATTAAGGCCTGGTCACATCAGCATTTAAAACAGTGAGAATCCATCTGTTCATTTCAGTGGAACTGATTCTGACTTTGATGCCAGCAACATGTTTCAAACACATTTGGACAGGAGCAACTTAAGACTAAAATTGTGGAATGCTCCAAAAACACCTGTTGAACATCCCACAGGTAAACAGGTTCATTGATAACAGGTGATAATATCATGATTGGTAATGAAAGGGACATCCTCGAAAAGGCTCAGTCATTCACAAGCAATGATGGACACACAATACTTTTTTGGAATCAGGATTGTGTTTTCTGTAGTTTAACAGAGGTATTGTACTCTTGGGCTTCAAAATCAAAAGTGGTTCCCTATTAGGTTGTGTGAATGTATGAAGAGCCTGGAAACCAGTTAATTAATTTAGTTGAAATCTGTGCTGTATGCTGCACGGTGGCGCAGCAGGTAGTGCAGGTGCCTCACAGCAAGAAGGTTGCCGGTTCGATCCCCGGGTCAGGCGGGGCCTTTCTGTGTGAAGTTTGCATGTTCTTCCCGTGCATGCGTGGGTTCTCTCCGGGTACTCCGGCTTCCTCCCGCAGACCAAAAACATGCTCGTTAGGTTAATTGATGACTCTAAATTGTCCGTAGGTGTGAGTGTGAGTGTGAATGGTTGTCTGTCTTTGCATGTGGCCCTGCAATCGGCTGGCGACCGGTTCAGGGTGTACCCCGCCTCTCGCCCATTGTAGCTGGGATAGGCTCCAGCCCCCCGCAACCCCGAAAGGGATAGGCGGTATAGATAATGGATGGATGGATCTGTGCTGTATGTAAGATAGGACTTCCTACAGTATAAATAGATCATAAATGTAGGGTATCTTATCTTCATGAAGGGCCCTTTTTATGCACAGGAAACTCTTTTATCTTCTGGTAATACCAAAATTTGGAAAATATAGTCATTTCTCACCATAACATATATGCCCTCCTATATTTGTGAGTGATCATTCACACGTCATTGACACCGGAAACTTTATGCAATTCAGTGGGAGGCTGGCAGGATGACGAGTGAGCAGTGAGCCCCGTGGGGAGCCCTGGGTTAACCACTAACAACCAGAGGCTTTCCAGTGCCAACCATGCCGTGCTTTAACAGCCACTTTGCCAGCACAGTGATGGACGTCTGGTGCCAGTGGCGAGGGCTGTGCTAGCTGGGCAGCCACCAGTATTCATTGTTCACACATATGAAAGGCAAAAGGGAATGGACAGCTCCAAGAAAATCTATTATGGAGCGATATTAAAGAAAACACAGTTGGAAAATACTCAAGGAGAAGCAAAAAACATTCCCTTTTTCCATCCACTCTCTGTCAGCCCCCTTTTCCTTTATCACTCCATCCAGCAAAGCTGGGAACACAGTGGAGTGGCAGAAAGAGAGAGAGAGAGAGAGAGAGAGAGAGAGAGAGAGAGAGAGAGAGAGTGAAGCCATGTCTCAGTAAGAGCAGCGCTCAAGTTCATAATCAGCCAAATCAACTTTATGCTTACTGACGGGCCGTTCCACTGAAAGCTGCGCTCCCTGCCAGGGGTGTGTGGGAGAGTTTGAGCCAGCACGACAATAAAAACCATTGTTGCGTTTGTTTAGACAGCCCATCCAAGTTCAACCCTCCCCTTTGGAGCAGGTTTGTCGGCCCAATAATGGCACCTAATTTGTACGGAAGTCGAGAGAAATCAGTGTAAAGCAAAATCTGAGAGAAAAAACAACGCTCTCCTTCAAGCCACCTTATTTCCCCACGCTTGCATCCTGTTGTCATAGTTTAAGCTTTTTTGTTCTTGGACTCTGGGACTTATGGTGATTTAAGTGTTGCTGAAACAGGGTGACATTTAGAACTGTTTTTTGCCAAGGAAGTGTCTGAGCTGCTTTTACGGGGTTGCTGTTTCTGTCGTAAACATCGAGGGGATAGGGATGCAATTAGAAGAGGTGAGAAAAACCAGAGGTGGGGGAGGATTATGTCCAATCACAGAGACAACCCTGGACTAAACCTTATCCACTCCTTCACCCACATCCTTCCCACTCTCTCTGTCTTACCAGCTGACTGCTTCCCATTTTCCCTCCCTCTGTCATCCGTCCATATGCCAGTGCCAGCTGTAAGGAACTGACAGGGCAGCAAGTGAAGTGGGATTTTCCCAGAAACATTAGCCTCTCTGAGGGCAAGGTGAGATTGGCGGGCGTGACTATCTGTCTCGCTGTCCGTCTGGGTCAGTCTCGCTGTCAGTCCTGTGCCACTTGGCTTTAAACCTCTGTGCAGCTCCACTTCAAATTCATATTCATCATCAAGATATATGAGATGCCTCTCCACAGCAGCCTGACAGAAGATGAATAGGATGAGGGTAAAAATTACTGTGTCTCCAAAAAAGAAACTTTCCATTTGTTTTCCACTCCATCTCTCACTTATTCCTCTTTCCCACCCTATGAACAATGGCACTGAGTCACTGCCGGCTGTGACCCATCTCTGCCAGTCCAAGTGTTTTAAGTCATTGGGATCAACAAGGTGCAGGAAAAATCCTATTTACGGCAAATCACAGATCACAGAATTTTCCTCCAATTATCCACCTTCATGTGACAGGTTTAAAGTCCATTCCTGTGCTAAAGTAGCTGGTTTGGATCTGTTTCTCTCAGTGATGCCAAGCAGAAACACAACAGCAAAGGAATAGAGAGTACATAAATTGCTAATGTCAGATGTTTCCAGATCTAAACCGGGCAAATGTCGCGCCATTCCGCAAAATGATTGATATCCACTTAAGGTTTGTACTCGTGGGGATTTCAATATGGCACCAGTGCTGTCAGGTAATGGCTTTCTCTCTCTCTATGTCTCTCTACACATACAGAGCCAGGAGTGAGTGATCACTATTGCCACTCTTTTGAATGGACCACAGAGGCCCACTGTTCCTTTAGGACACAGACATATCCTGACACTGCTAATACTATGAAAAGCTGCAAGAATACGAACCCTTAATATAGACCAGACTCTATAATAATCAAGGTACATTGCATGGTAGAGTATAGCGTTACCTTGTGAAATGTCTGGTTCGGTTGAGCTCCTTCAGCAAAAGATATGGAAAAAGGCAATGTGTTTTCATTACATCACACCTTGACTACTCACGGTTGAGTTACGCTCAAACAGAACTACATCATATGACGTGTGGTCCGATGACGTCTGAAATCTAAGGTGTTTTTACCTGTTCCAAACTGCTGCACTGGACATTCCAGCCGTCATTGGGGGGGGGGGGGGGGGTCTCTGGGGAGCATTCATAAAGTTGCTCAAATGAAAAAATGAAAAGAGACAGAGATAGTTTGTGTAACACCTGGCCACTCACTGTGTGAAGTGGGTGTTACCGTCAGATTGTCGGTTTCAGGAAGCTACAGAAATGATCGGACGTGGCCTCCCTCTCACCCAGCATCGAGAAGACGTGAGGGGAGCAGATCTCTGAAGATAATCAACGATCCAACAAGCAAAAGAAGCAAACTCTTAGCTTGACATCTTCTCTGTCTCAAGTACACCTGCTCCAGAACTCAAGGTAGTGTTTTGGAATCAGTGACAGTTGGCGAGCAGTGTACAGCACCAAAAGTAGATTTAAGAAGCAATTTCAGCTTGGTAAGATACAAGGTGTCAAACTTTAGAGAGTTTGTCTTTGGTGGGGTTATGGATTTGACAATATGTATGACCCACGCTTTCTTCTTGCCCTGTCTTGTGATAACCAGCACAAAGAGCAAGGCGACTTTCTCTAGGCTTCCTCTTTTTCTTCCACGGCACTAAACATGAGTATAACCCCCATTGTACAGTACTTAGCTTTGCAATGTAAACTGATAAGTTTGCTGGGTAATGTCTGCAATTTGTTTCCTCCCACGCTGGTCATAGCCCATCACAGCAGAGACAATATATAAGCATATCAATGACCTCATTTAAGCACAGTTGTTCCAAAGATTTATCACATCCCAGCACATAAACGGTGCTCTTGAGTCACTTTTGCCTGTCATGTCGTCTCTACTGATCCCGGTGTTAAAGTCCCTGAGCTCAGCAACCTGATAGAGCAGACTGCTACAACAAATGCTTCTCAATTTCAGCCAAATCATGGATGAAGGGAAATTTTCTTTCAGCTGTCTGGTTTAACAAAAGCACAGTCAACATCAGTTGAATCTCAAGAAACTTCAAAGTGAGCTAAACCTTTGGGGCCTTTTAGAGGCTCTCGAGTTTTAGTAAATCTCCCAGCAGGCTCTCAAGTGTTTGAAAATTACTGTAACACAGGGAGTGGTTCATCATTACAACAACCGTACTGCCAGACAAGAGGGTCGATATTACACGATTCCATAAAGCTCCTCGTCACGTTTAGTGAACATATTTCAATTTTTAAGTCTGATGTGAGTGTTTGGAAATATTTCTCTCTTTCGACAATACCTGTGCATGGCAAACACTTTAAGATTAAGATTTCGGACGGACCAATCAAACTTTTTAGCCAACAAATACCTCCTGGAACCTGACAACAGGGTAACAGCTGTATTTTCAGGCACAATGCAGAGGAAGCAGCATGAGTACAGATGAGACTGTGCGGACATCATAGAGCAGTGTCTGCTCTATAGCCAATAAAAGCTCAGACTGAGCAGTAGATGCCTATTTTACTAAAGGTCCATCATCACCACTGTAAGTACATATAACCTGTAACCAGATCCACACATACTGATATAATGCTAACTAGGGGGAGGCGGGAAGCAGTTATACTCAAGTGTAGGATTTTCATGTCTGTCTAACGTCTGTTTGCAAGACTCCAGGAGGAATCATTATCTCTCTCCAAGTTCACTTCCTGGGTCCTCTCTGCCTCCACTGCAATGACCATTGATCACAAGTCATGACTAGCTCTTGATTCAGAAAGCTGAAGAACCAGACTGAGGGATGGCTGGTTTAGGCCAACTATCTTGCTTAGCAAGCTAACTTCATCTCTCAAATGCAATTAAGTGTGTAGAACTAATTACATTTTATATGTTTCAGCTGTTTGAAAAAGGGATTGATGCTGTACAAACCACTTCAGCAACACACAGTCAAGCTGTAGTCTACATCTCCTCCAGCATTGATGTGCAACAGAGAGCTGTATATTTATATACTGTAAGGCTACTGCAGTAAGGACTCAGCCATGATACATAGTACACCCTCGACCAGGTGAGCCAGGGCCAGGGCCTCCCAACTGAATAGACAGAATGAATTTTTGAAAGCGTTGACACCTGATTTGCTTAATCAAAACGTGTTTAATAACCCTGGTTAAGATCTGGTATTGTGTTGAATCATCCAGTATGGATGAATTCCAGTTGCTTACCCCGAGCTGCTTGAAAACTTGTCTCAAATTAGCTGAGGTGTATTTAGACAAGGTGGCATCTGCTGCTCTACAGGCTCTACAGCTTACACAGAAGCTGCACAGCCGCTTCATAAAACATGCTTCACCCCTGGACATGAATAAACTTTGAATACCTAAACTGTAAAGGCTCAAGTGGCCTAATGACTTTTTTAAACTTCCAAGCAAATGGTCTGTGCAAAGTTTCTCAGTGTGTGATTACAGTTTTCTGAGCAAACAGTGCACATTTGTTTGCTGCTTGACTTGATTTCATTGACCCAAGAGCTGCAGTGGAAAATGTTCGATGGGTCTTGGCGTCGTTTAGCTCTGGTGCCGTTCGGTCCGATGCGGGAGCTCACACACTGACAGGCCTTTGAGAGCTCATTTTAAACAGCAGCACTGACCTCAAAGTTGTGGCTATGGGATGTGGGCTAATACCCGCTATGCTAACTATACCCCTGGTGGAAAAGTGGCAGAGAGAGAGGGAGACGGGGTGACTGTGACATTTGATTTGTTCTGCCATTCTGATACCCCGACAATCTCATGGTTTACTAAATTACAGCCTTGTGCATTTTTTTTTCTACTTCATTATCCCTGCACACACACACACACACACACACGCACATTTTATTTTTTATTCTCACACGCTGATGAGTGATGTAGGAGTTTAAAGGGTGCTGTGGATCATGGCAAAATCTATGGTAATCACATTCTTTTCAGTGCCTAAAGAGGATATCTTTTATGACAGACCTTGTTTGATTTGAGGTGGTTTAAATGTCTGATGAAACAACTAAATCAGTAAAAATATTTGAAGGCTGCTGTATAGTCAAATATGTTTTTGGTCACATCTGTGTAACTGTGTGTAACCGAGCTTTGGTAATAACATGGCTCACCAGCCAAGCTGCTCAGTGACAGCCCAAATGCCACTGAGACCAGCCAACCAGCCAGCCACCAAACTGGCTCCGGCACACACACACACACACACACACACACACACACACACACACACACACACACACACACACACACAGAAGCACGTGGGGACTCAGCACACGTAACACACTCCTGTAGCAAAGGTACATTCTGCTCTTGTGGCGACTTCACAAATAGACTTGTTTTCTTCACGCTGGAAAGAATGACCAAGCCAAGCAACACTCACCACCCTCGCCCCTTACAACCACACCCACCCACCCATCCACACATGAAATTAGATGTTTATGGCGGAAGATAGAGGCAGCTCTGTGGGGCGGGGCTGAGACATTCACTCTTTAAAGGAGGATTTGTTTCGGGGGGGGGTTAGAGAGGAAGCCAATAAACACCTTACAGTCCCTCTCTACAGCAAGGATTCAGTGAACGCCACAAGCTGTTAAGCATCCTGCGATTACTCATGTCCATCTGTAAAGCGGGCCTTTGCGGTACCTCTTTGTGAAGCACCTTTAAAGGTTCTCCCAAGCGCTTTCCCTTCTCAGAGTGGACAGGACACTACGTTCTGTTCCAAGACCATTAGGAGAACAGAGAGTTTCCGTCAGCAGTCACACGTCAAGATGCTTTTTATGAGGGCACTTGCTGTGGATTGGTCATCGTTGTTTTTGTAAGGCTATTAGGTGCTGCTGTGAGGCACTGGAAAGCCTGATTAGTGTGCGTTAATGTGTGTGTGGCTGCCTTGACTAACTAAAGCATCCTACAAGGAAGACGCCTCTCGGATAATCATGTTTTTAAAGTGGTTATCTGCTAATGAATATATATATATATATTTTTTTTTTTTTTTTTTTATGTGTGTGTGTGTGTGTGTGTGTGTGTGTGTGTGTGTGTGTGTGTGTGTGTGTGTGTGGCAACACCTCATTTAGGAAGGGTTTTTGTTCCACATGTTCAAGTTGATGACATTCAAATTCACTGCATAATTGGCCACCGCTTTCATGAACTGGACTATGGTCAAAATGCTCTTGTGTGTTGTGTTTTATCAGTCAATAAAAAGCAGCAAAGACATTGGGCCTCATGCATGAGTTGACTTTAGTCATGCATGCATGTCATTGTCCAGGCGAGCATCTTGTAATGGAATGTGTTCCTCATTGTTTTTGGTGTCAACTCATCTCAAACTATTTCTTCTTTATTTCAGTACGGCACTGCTCTAATGACACAATGTTGACAGCTGTATTCTCCATTTTTTCTGGTCCCCTAAAACCATCACTGAAGCTGCTACATTTGTTATGTTTACATCTGCTGGCTATTGATATCATCACCTTTCATTTTCTTTCTGTCTCTTTTTGCTACACTTTTTCTGCTGGCTGTTTATGCTATCAGCTATGTTTGCCCTCAAACATGCTGTTTTATACCTGCATAACATATAAAGGCCTGTGCACATGGTCGTACATTCACACACTTAAATATCATCCCTGTTACTCTCTGTGGCAATAGCACTCATTTCTGGATCAGACCTGACTAAAGAGGCCAATCCCTCCCAAGTGAATCCATGCTAAACTGGGCCGAGCCTCAAGTCTGATCCAAAACCACCGGGGTCATGGAGGTGAAATGAGATCAACTTGTAAGAGCGGGGACTTGGTTAACATGCTGTTTCTGCTCTAAGTGGTATCAAGCTCATGTCTATTAATGTGCAGATATGAACATATGTAGCCATTTAAGCACCCTCCATTTTACTACATGCTAGCTGAGCTTGCTGCACTTTTGCTTCACCTCAAGAGTACTGTTTGTCAGACATGATTCTGTTCCATCCGCCAGGGGTCAAAAGGATAGTGATGAATGAGTGGTGCATGAAACCAGCCCTCTTCAACAACAATCACTGCACAAAGTACAACAATGCGGACACACACGTGTCTACACACACTTTCACACAATTTATTTGACCTCAGTACACACTTGTCAGCAATTTAGTTTGCACTTCAGTTCCTTTCTTTTGGCTCCTTGCGCAAACATTGAGGTACCGACCAATACAACCCAACATGACATGAGCTGGTAGAATGGTCGCGGAGGAGGAGGAGGAGGAGGAGGAGGAGAAAACAAACAAATAGCAGGAGAGGGAGAAGGGCCATGACTCTTGACAAAATGTCCACCAGATGTTGTGGGTCTTCTTCCAGCTCCATGTCTGATGGCTTCATGTGTTAGCACACTTCCAATGGGGGGAAAAGGTCAACAGTGCTTTCACAGTGTGTTCTGTTAAAATAAGTTTGATTTGTTTGGGCAGGTCATGCCATTTGAATTCAAGGACATGAGGTAAACAATAATAAACAGTGTAGAAATGCTCATTATATCCAACTAAACTTGTAAGAATTGGAAAAGCTTATTTTGATTGCCCTTGTTGCCAAATTATCTAATCTGGCAGGGTGACAAAATTCTGTCTAATAAATGAGCTCCTTCTGAGTCCATGAGAGTTTTGTTTACAAGTCCTGGTTTACTTGTTTTAAGGGAGTGGGAACTTTCACAAAACCAATAACTTAAGGACCAACAGTCGCAGCTGTGCGAGCAGCTCTGTGAGGCAGTGCTTTGAGCTAAATGCTAATGCTAACATGGCAGCATACTCAAAATGATATGGCTCACATGCTGATATTGAGATACTGTATATTGTTTACCTTGTTGTCCCTCTTATTTTAGCATGTTAGCGTGCTAATTAGCACTTAACACAAAGTACAGCTAAGGCTGATGGGAATACCATTTGTTTTGAAGGTATGTTCTCAAGTACTGAACAAACTGAAAGTTTGATGATGACGGCACATGAGGAATAGTTATGAAATCATTAAATTTATCACAATTCATCCCAAGGTAGACATAAATATCTGTACAAAATTTGATACTAATCAACTCAGTAGCTGTTGAGAAATGCTAGTCTGGACCAAAGACGGCATTGATAACATCATCAGACTGTAGACGTGATCACATCCAAAGCAAGAGCTGTTGCATAGCTACATGAATGCACAGTACACGGACTCATTCACTTGAGTTCATATCATTAGAGACTGTGTAAACTCAATGCCGACAGCATGTACATGAGTAACCGAAAAAAGGCTATAATATGTAGTTATAAGGCCTCAGTGTACGCCAATAAAGGGACTCATTCTGCTCCACGGTAAGAAGGCTTAGCACCCCATCACACACTCTAAGGTGGACAGACCTGATCCCTATCAGCCCAGAGGGTGGCTAAGAGTGTTTGTGTCTCTTATTAGGTGTGTTTGTGTGTCAGGGACCATAAGCCATCGGGGGGATCAGAACGCAATCATGTGAGCCGGCTTTCAGAGCTCGGCTCATGGCATCACACACCTCAGGGAAATATGAGGGATTTCATTTAAAGGTAAGTACCCAGGGAGAGGAAGTTATATGGGTGTTCAACATATACGCTAACTTAGTAACTTTCAATTTAGACGCCTTCCATTTGAAAGTGCAGCACATTGCGTCAGGGTGTGGCTCTGGCAAAGGGTGGGAATCATAAAAAGTCATAAAACGCTTCACGAGAATTCATAAGGTGACAAAGCTCATAGGGTGACCTAAAGTGACGGGAGGGTTTAAGGAGAGCTATCCGGTTTGAATCTGACTTTGATCCTGTCTTCTTATCCAGCCCTCCCTCTCCCTCTTTCCTTCTCCACTTCTACCTCATAGGCACCTCATCATCTTGCCGCTTGTTATAGTGCGGCTTCGGTAGGCTTTCGGTCGCCGGACATGTGTAAGACGCTGCAGCTGCAGGTCGGAGAACACACTCTTTACTTTCTTGACTTCTCCTCCCATGTGTCCTTAGAAATCGGGAGAAGATGGTATTTCAGGGAGAGCTTTCTGCAAAGCATATCAACGTTTCTTTTCTTGACCTTCCAGAGGACATTGTATCCTCTGCTTTTCGCTCCTGTTTTTCACTGCTGTTTTTCCACCTTTCACCCTCTGGTATTTTCCTATATTTCCACCATCAGACTCTCTCTCTATAATCTATTTTCCTGTCTTCTCATCCCCAGGCTCCTCTTCTTTCCCCTCTCCCATGGGGTCTCATCTTCTCTACTGTATCAGCCATTCATTATATTCCACGCTGCTCAGATAATGCTGCCTTCACTGTATCTGCTTAATGATCGTAAGATTCATCTGTGTGCTCAGCATCTCAGATGCAGCCAGTGCAGAAGGCTGTTTTTTGCTTATTCTTTGGGAGTCCTCCTCTCCATCCTCCTTAAAATGTTTGGAAAAATCAAGTTATTTTCTCTTAGTTATCATTGGAAGTGACAAGGGATATTTTGGGAGTGTTCATGAAGGACACATCAAGGATAAAAATCTATCACTGCACCTTCCAAAAAAAGACTCTGTGTTGCTCAACACAGGGACAACGTAGTTTCAAAACAGGGGCAATTAGAAGTGATAAAGCTGCTGGCAAACCAAGAGGTTTCCCGTAATTAAAATTAGGCACTGGCACTCTCCGGGGCAAGTATCAAGACTCATGTGAACGCTGTTATTGGCAACGCGTTGTTCACCACAGATTGCAGCTCGGAAACCCGATCGTCTGTTGGACTGTGAAACAACATTTTAGCAGAGACAGAGGTAGTCAGTGAAGCGGATAATATCCATCTCTTGGACACACACACACACACACACACACACACACACACACACACACACACACACACACACACACACACACACACACACACACACACACACACACACACACACACACACACAGTCTCTGGTGGACATGAGTGCATATTGTGTGCTTTTCTATTCTACTCTCTTCTATTATGAAGGTGATGTCCACCCAGTTTTCCTCTTATTTTGTCAAGAAGACAATCTTAATTGTCTGAGGTTCCCTCGACATCTCTAGTTCTGCTTGCTTGTGCCTTAAGGAATAACCACAGAGTCTTGTTTTCCTTCTCAGTTTGACCCTCAACTCTCTGCCAGTGTCTTGCACAAAGCTCAAAAAGCTAAGGGTTCATTTGGGGATCATAAAAGGTATGAGGGGGGATTGATTACGCGTGGCGGTCATTATCAAGCATGTGCCAAATGTTCCGAAGAGTGAGTACGTTTTTATTCCAACCAGGCGGCTGACTTCTCAGATTATTACACATTTTTATGGGAAAAGGAGACAAGTTACCGGAATCAGCTGCTGTGCTGTTTGATTGTGAAGATTCATGCATTTGTCCGGTTGAAGCTGCAATCCTTAAAGGTACATCTTTAAGCTCATTGTTTTGGTTTGATGACTCACATTTTTAATGTTTCCCTTTCACTGCTCTCATTAACGTCATTACCAGCAGCAGGCAGCTGTTTTTAGCAAAAAAGCTATAGCTGATAAACCTACTGTGCACTGCGCAGCACCAGGTGACAGGCAAAGTTAGCCACTGACTGCTGAACCTCTTTAGCAGCTAGTCAGATATCTCATTCAGGATTGTTTATACGGTGATAATATGTCAATGTTGTGTTTGCAGCTTGTGCTACTGCCCCCACATGGCCCAAAAAGTAGAAAAATCTTAATGCAGGTTTAAGAGAACATAGAAGAGATTGACCTGTTAATGCACATAATAGATGTGATGCAAAAGACAAAAGCAGGTACATGTATAATGCGGCGTGTAAACACTGGACAGCACTGCTGACTGTCTCTTTGGGGTGTCTTTGGAAGGACTTGGTGCAATGAATCAGTAAATGGAAACACTGTCAGTAAATCAGCTGAGCTGTTGCTTTGTGTACATCTTGTCTGATCATCTAACGTCTTGTTTCTGTTCTTTTGTTGCATGAATTCCCAGAAATGACTGCCAAACTCCAAGAAGAGGAGACATGTTGTAATAAATTGAAATGATCCTTTAAATTATGCTCATGTTTCTCTTTGTCTCTCAGTTGATCAGCCAGTAATCACCCTCTGTATGGACAGGCATTGTTAACGAAAGGTAAGCCAGGGGTGGAAAAAAGTTATTATAGGCTTTAAAACTCAATGTTCAGTATCACCACAGAGTTGTTCATCCAGCGCAATTAGCTTCTCCTCTGTGTCGCTCTCTCTGCTAACAGGGTGTTTCTGGCCTACAGCAGTTTGGCTCACAGCACACTGGGTGAAAAGACACACAGGAGAGTCAGGGTGGGGTGGAAACACAGGGAGGGTGGGGGGTTGAGGGGCAGCAAGAGGTGTTAAATACAGTTGTGAAGCCACGAAGTATGTGTGTGTGCGTGTGTTGTGATTGCAAAAAGCAACCCTGGACCTGGGCAGGGATAGAGCCAAAGAGGATTGTGGGGGATTTGTATTCATTTCCACTCATTTTTCACTTGAGAGAGGATTTAGGGGAAAGGTTGAATGAGTTTTGCGGGATGCAGGGTCAGTTTAAAGTATCTTTTTTGGCTTTGTGGTTAGCAGAGTTCCATGATGGTGCAACCGGGGCTTAAGTAGCCCATGACTGTGGTTTGAAAATCATGTTTGTTCCATTGCAGTAAATGGAAAGAAATGACAGCCAAACTAATATTTTGTTGAAAACCAAGACCAGAGGGGGTTATTTTAAACCTCCCAACACAACAAACACTATAATTAAGAGCAACTGTGGAGAGCAGTGTGTCTACATGGTCAGATATTATTACCCAAGGTCTAACCGCAACATTTGAGGTGCCATGATTTTGAGGATTTACTCTTCAGCTGGTGGTCACTATAACTGAGGCTTCAAGAGATGTTTCTTGAGGGTGATAAGACGAGCATATATTTTACCAAACAGCATCTGTAACTATCACCTAAGGAAGAAAGCGGAAAAGGGAAGGAAACATTGGAGAAAGAAAAGGAAGAGGAAGGAGCTATGCAGTCAGGGTTCATGGTTAGGGTCAGCACGTTGAACAGTAATCAAGTTTTAATGTGAACACATATCTGCAGATGACTGACTGGCGCATCATTCAGTGCAACACACGCACACACACAACTGTACACAATTCCTGGAGTGCTTAACATAATCAGGATCCCGCCACAATCACCAATCACTATCAGTGGCTTTGCAATCACTGCAGCAGCGGCCCAGCCAGTCAAATGATGGATGAGCGGTGATGTCATCAGGATGTTATCATGTGGTTGGCTAATGACAGGAAGTTTGCCGAGCAGAGGTCATGGCCTTCAGGAGTTTGTCTGTGGCTTGAAGCTGATTTGCTTGGTGGTGTTTTGCAGTCAAAGTGACATTATGGAAAATGTGTTCACAGTCAGTTTGTAAAGGTGAGTGAAAAGCAGCTGTTTGAAAGTTCAAGTTTGGCCATGGAAATAGTAGTTTGACAAAGTAATCTCAGCTCCAACTATTTTTTGCTGAAACACCTGTCACAGCCTTCATCTGGGCATAGGTTCTTTTACTCGTCCTCACATTAATGCATTCATTATATTTTTTAGACAGTGGCAGTGCACTGCGCTCCAGCTCTATCGGCAGCTTTGGATATTGATGACCTGTTACTGCCGTACGTCGCACAGAGAGAAAAAAAAAAAAAGAAAACCAGAAGCATATGGGTTCACTAGATTCTTCAAACAGGAGAGGAGTTCTGAGAATCCAGCGCTGTTAATGAGAGCTGTCGACTTTTTTGTTCAACTTTCATTTACATCAGTTTGATGGTGCCGGCGATCGTCAAAGAGCACGTCAGTGAGGAAACGAGCTTCAGCAAACCCATCAGCACCGAATCTGCCACGCTTCGTCACGAAAGCTATTATTATGATGGTCACCTTCCCTTAATGAAGACCCCAAACTTAGCTGTCAAATCATAAAACTGACTTTTTGAAGAGTTCTTGAAGGCCTCAGATCAGAAAATGTCTCTGTGTTGTTTTGGAGGACATGGGCAAACAGCATGTCTTGTTTAATTTGCACGACTTGTTGAAACATTTGGGTGGGAGTCAGGGTTGCGTGACACCTTGTTCTTCGCTGTAGATCTTCGCTGCTGTTGGGTCAAATCCAGAATAAAGTGAAGATGGGAGGCCCTGTGGAGGAAAAAGATGCTATCTGAAGAGAAAACTTTCAGTCACTAAAAATCTATTTGTTTCTCTAAAATTTGTTGCTGGAGGAAAACAAAGTAGAAAAGCAGGTGCAGGTTTATTGTCCTCTGCATTAGGCCAAAAGCATATTTGTGAGTCGTGTCCCACGCACAAACCATCATTTAGATGGTTTAGATCTTTATTTATGTGTTTGTTTTCCTTTTTTACAATAAATCTCACAAGGACAGAATGAAATCAGATAAAAATCTGTTATGTGAACAAAGTTAGAAGATCTCTGCTCTTGCAAAAACTTTTCAAACAGTCCCTTCACTGTGTTTTTTAAAAAGTTATTTTCAGTTCACTTTGGGGTTAATTGTTTTATTTTATCAGTAGCCTATATTCATATTAATGAATATGAATGAATATGAATGCACTGAGCAGTAAGGCTCCAACACGCCTGTCATACTGCTGTTGGCGACCATTACAACGACACTGAGACACTTCCTCACATCCCACACACACATACGCACATTGAGAGGGTCATTAATCAACGTCAGACGTCCCTCTTCTCCTCCCTTCATCTGTCCATCCCTCACTGTCCTCATCCATCTTTCCCTGCCATTCTTCTGTCCAGTGCTTTCACACTCTGTCCTTCAGACTCTGCATTATTATCCGTCTGACAAACTTTGTTTGCTCTCTTTTGAGTGAAGGGCACGCTACAGGTTAACAGTCATTTCCAACTTCAACTTTCAATTCAGTCGCAGCACAATAAGATGTAATGAGGTGAAGTCAAAAGAAAATAATCAAGGAAAGCATGGTGATATTTTGCACAGATACCTATTTGCGGATTGTTTGCAGATAAACAGCAGTTGTGTGCTGCTGTGTAAGTCCATACAGTGCAGGAAACATACATGAAAACACAAAGTTGTCACAATCTGATCAGATTTTAGTTCATCCTACCTTTACAGATGCTTCCCTGTCTAACTATGGTGGGATTTTTGCACAACAGCTGCCGTGCTGTCACTCCAGCTCCAGGAAGAATCGTGTGGCAGGTGCGGGACAAACGCACAAAGAGTGACAGCTACAATCACTGTGAGTGTGTAACAGCTCATAATAAGAGGCCTGACTCTCAGTGAGAAGGAGACAGTAGGCAGCCACTTTTGATTAATGACTGTTGTTTGATCTGACATGTTATTACGACACTCCTTGTTAGCTGTTGTAAGAACTGCATTCAGGAGAAAATCAGGAGACAGGACGTCGTTCTGTCTGACAGGCTCCCCAACCGAGGTCACTTCAACCAGCACACTGCATCCACCATCTGTCTGTCCTGCATGGATGATTTACAGGGTGGACTTCAGTCTTGTTAGCTGTGATATTCAAATAGGTAGACTTGCTATGACAATGACTCACAGTTTTGATGGTCTGTTTCGTTGTAAAACACATCCAAAACTATAAAGTGACATTACAGTAGACATGACTGATCCTTCACTGCTAATTAAAGGATATGTTTGGCGAGACTGCAACAAATACACCATCAACTCCTGTTTGAGTAACATTTGCAAAAAAAAAAAAAGAAAAGAAAAAAACAGTTCCCAGCTGTTTCAGAAAATGATTTAACAAATATTCATCACTGAGTATTAAAGATGCATGTCTTCAGTAGTAACCTCCAGAGTGCCGCACACAGGCTGGGGGGGTTGGAAAGTGTTACACATTGTTGGTTCTGGTCTTTTCACGATTTGTTGACATCATCACGTATTTCAACTCACCAACTGATGCACTGACAGGACAATTCGCAGATGTACAAAAGAATCTACTCCACTGAGACAAGCACACACAACATGCATCGGTACTCCTGACCCTCAGTCAGTTGTTTTTTTTGCCAGCTCAGAATCAACTTTTTCTGTTGAATGCAGAGTGATATCCTGTCTGGCATCCATCGAAAATGCTTAAATCTTCTACTTCTCTTTAAACAATACGCTTTCTGGTTTCACTATGAGCACATAGAGCTATGGGTGAGAAAAACAAACTAAAAAGCAATAAAAAGAATACCATTTTCTTCCTGTTCTCCTCATGGAGCCACTCATTTCTAATAATAGAAAGCCCATATCCTTTTGGAGCCTCAGGAACAGTGCTGCTGATAGGACAGCTGGTCCCATAGCCCACGGTGTGGAGGTGTTGTGTTGTGTGTGTTTGATATCAGGACATTTGGTGCTTTGTGCCATCTCTGGCCTCTCTGCAGGTCTTCCAGAGTCTGATACACTATCACATACACAAACACCGCCCATGTATGTGTCTGTTTCTCTCTCTTACAAACCCACCCTCCCGTCTGTCACTGTCTTGAAATTAAATCAAGAAGTTGCCCAGCAGTGACGGGTTGACCCACCAAAGTGCCACCCCCCACAATGCCAGCTGTCAATCACAATGACTAATGAGCAGTTGATTACATCATTGGCTCTCTAACGGTCCACTGGGGACCTTGAGATGGAGGTGGGGGGGGTTGAGAGGCAGAAACATTGACAGAGAAGGACAAGGAAAGAGGGTGAGTGAAAGTTCGAGAAGAACGAGAGGAAGGGAGAGACAGACAAAGGCATGGGGGAGATAGTATTTATGTTTGGGAATAAAATGGGAGTATAATGAGCAGGATAATGAGCCCGGGACATCCCAGCACAACATGCAGGATAGAGATGAGAGATCTGGTTTCCACTCAAAACCGCTGGGGGTTTCCTGACTGAGGAAGGGAGAGAGAGAGAGGAGGGGAGGGCTGAGAGGAGGCCAGAGGAGGGAGGAGGGAGGAGGGTCTGTGCATCCCAAAATTCCTTTGCCTTCCTCCTCACATCTCCGCTCCCTTTGCTCTGTTCCCCTTCTGCATGTTCTAAACGCTCCCTGGCTGAGTGGGTTGTTGTTTTGACCTGTTTCTATTTATTACTAGCAGCTACTAGCAACTAACTCATCCACACTTCTCCCATATCGACCCCAGAACCAGCCTGCAAGGAACTGCAGGTAGTGATGTTCAGGGTGGTGATTGAATGAGACCATTATCAAGATGACTGTGATCCTCACAGCTCATGTGTTTCTCTGAAAGACCTACCATAACCCCTGTCATGAAGTAGATTCTTCTGTTTGTCTCTAGAAAGAGGATGATTACAAACAGACTTTTTTTTTTCCATCCTCAGTATTCCACCTCCTCCTCTTCCTCCTCTTCACCATGGTTACCTGACTGCATTGTGGAGAGAACAACTGATTGGTCAGGAGAATGTGAGATGTCACACTCCGCATCTCAAGGCACAAAAAATCTGAAATGCTAGGCTTTTCATTGGGATTCGTGGGGTGTCCCAAATGCTGCATGACAGGTCGTTCAGTATAACAAACTGCACAGGTATGGATGCCTGACTGACGTTCATAATCGGCTATGATGCTGGTCGGTCATCGGCCATGAAAAAATAGAGTAAATTAGACCAACAGACAGCTGAAAAGCTTGCTGTGACGGACGATTTTTGCATGTGTCAAGAGGACAACACAGCTATAATGTTGGTCTTTGTCACTGAAGTGTCACTGCAAGAATGTTCTGGATTCAAACCTGCTGGAGTGCAACTGTTTCCCACAGTCCAAACAGGGTCACATTAGGTAAGCTTAGGTTCACTGGCATCTGTATATTGTTAGTAGGTGGGAGTGAATGACTGTTTATACAGACAGCCCTGCGATCCTCACCTGGGGCCCAGACAGCAATGGCTGATGATCAGTCGTCATGACCAGATGAGATTTGGAACCACAGTAAAATCTTAAAATCTCAAACTGACCAGTGAGGGGAGCAAGGATTGGTGTGGCATGGTCACTTGTTGTAGAATACGTGAAAAACCAGACAGCAGCAATTTGTGTAAATTGTAATCTTTGGATGTGTTGCCAACATGGGCGACCTTCTCTGGATCAGTAAAGGAGAGGGATCACCCAATCAATCGAAGAAAACTGGGCTGCACCACTTTAGGTACATGAGCATCCAAATTACATCTGGATTACTGGCATCTTTTTTAGTGCTTGTATTGATAATGGCTGGATATGCATGCACAGGTGAAATGCTGAATTCAAAATGAATGAGCTCTAGAATTGTTTTTAATGAATGCCCTTCTTTATGAAGTGTATTTTGTCTCCCTTTGGTATGTGAACATATTAATTAGTGTGAGTAGATCTTGAAAGGATATCAGTGCTGGAATGCAAAAGAAAAAGAAAAGGAGAGGAGTAGATCCCCACATGTACTGTAGCAGAGGACATGAACAGCAGGATGCTATTAATAATGACGCACAGATAAGATTTCTCCAGTTTGAGCAATGAGCCTCAGCTCTGCCTCCTCCACCCAACTCCCACACAGGGGTTGGTGCTCCTCAGGGGCAGCATCATCTCCTCAGCCCTGCTGTCATTATTCCTCGAGCTCCCTCACTTTTTGTTGCTCACCGTCAGGTCCATGGCGACTGACTGCTAATGTTTGTTCTAATAACTTTCTTTTTTTTTTCTGTTAGTGGAAGGAAAATCTGAATATTCTTGTCTGTTTTCAGGACATTTGTTGGAGCTGATGCTGCTGCTGCTAAAGGGGAAAAAAATACCATGTTTACAGCATATCAAGCTGCAATGCAAGTATCCCACAACTGCTGAGGAAAGCTTAATTCTTCCAAACAATCAAAATATTTCAGAACATTTCCAATTAATAAGGAGAGATGAATACAGAGAAAGGCACAGAAACAGTTAACTTGGAGGTTATTTACTTATGCAACACTGAGCTCCTGCCAAGTGATCTGTTTAGTCACGCTAGTCTTCCTACTGAGCTTTATTTGACTTTATTAAAAGTTATTTATCCAGCAAGGATTCACTCAGCAGGTGTGTTCTCCTCTACCAAATGTCCTGCTTCACACAATTTCACAATTTCACACATTTACACCTGGGAGCATCCCAGCATAACCACAGGCGCCTGCTGTCGGTTGCACTGGACTGCTCCCCCTTGAACAGCATGAGGGTTTGGTGCAATACAGCTTTTCATTTAGATTTGACATGAGTGTGTGCATGCCTGTGATCACAGGCTCACAGTGCATTTGCACAACACGGTGTGCCTTTCTTAAAGCGTCAAAGTATGCCTCATCTTTCAAATAATGGTCACACCCTAAACTCTCAAAAGTCGTAAAAGTTTCAAAGAGATTCTGAGCTGCAAGCGTTCATTCTTTGGTCATGCTCTCAGTCAGTGTGTTTACATGCACGTGTTGATGCTATAATCAATAATTTCACAATCCTAATGTTTCAAATGACAATGTGGAAACAATGTGACAAAGTGAACTGTAGTGAACCAATGAGAGGAACATCTTCTTTCACAAATATGTTATAGTCTGAATTATTATGATGTGTTTCTGAGTGTATTTGATTTGTTTTGGTAATGTCTCTCTCTCTCTCTCTCTCTCTCTCTCTCTCTCTCTCTCTCTCTCTCTCTCTCTCTCTCTCTCTCCTTGCCTGCAGTGGAGGTGTGGCCTGGTGGTGCTGTTAGTCTCCAGCGCACCTGAGGCAGATCTCCACTGATTTCGCTCACTCTTACGCAGCGTGGCAGCGTTGGCACGCTGCCAGATTGTCAAAGCAGTTTTGCCGAGACTCTCCAGCCATTTTTCTCTTGTCCTTGTGCCACAGTCTGTTTGCTCTTCGTAGCCGTGTTCGCTTTGATTCCCAGTTCCTATCTAGTCCTAGTTATCTGAGTTTTTTGGTTTGGTTCTTGTCAGTGTCTTGTGCAGGTTTTGTCTTCCTACCCGCTCACCACGCTGTAGTGATCTTTTGTTTTATTGGGCTGATTTAGTGTTTACTGTTATTTCGAGGTTTCGATAGTGATAGTCTGAGTTTGAGTTTCCTTTGTTATTCCTTAGTTTAGGCGTTTCTTCCTACCCGCTCGCCACGGTGAAGTGATCTTTGGTTTTATTGGGCTCATTTTGTGTTCTTGTATTTTGGTCTATAATAAACCGTTTTATTTAACGGCTCCTTGTCTCCTACTGATTATCCGCTTCACTGGTCCAGCTATATTATTGATTCTCCTGAATCGTAACGAAATAAAGCTACAGTAAGTCTGTACAGCTTCCACTTTAAGGTTGTTGGTAGGGTATAAATCTAAATGCTGATCTGCTGCATGTAAACAGATTTACAGTGTGATCTGGCTACTTAAGTGCATGCAAACATGCTGAATGAAGTGACTGAGGGTTCTGCTAAGTACAGCATGCAACATTGAACTTTTAAGGTCATTGTAACAAAAGTCTCCTTTCATTTCTTTTGAGATTTCTGTCTACAAGTTTCTGATCACTTGATTGCAGCATATACATGCATGTGTGTTCATATTTGGTTCAAACAAACCAGTGATACTGTCACTGTTCACTCTTACAGTAGTGGAGAAAACTGCACTTACAGTACGGAGGGTCCAGCAAAAAGAATGGAAAAATAAATAAATAAATGCAGGGTCATCCATCAAAACAGTTAAATATGGCTCTGCATTTGCCAAAATTAATGCAGTTTATTTATTTGTCACAAATGTCTGACTAGATGTGTGGAGAAGTTTAATCAAAATCTTAGCTAAAATGCGCCAATAGCTGCTGGGGGAGACCAGAGCAGCTTTTGGTTTAGGTTTAGTCATAATGAGCTGTGTTTGTAAAGCCGTATTAGCTTTAGAAAATGTCTGCTTCCATAGACAATATCAAGCACACACAATAAGTATTGTTCGTTTCAAAAACACATTTGTTTTGCCATAACGTGCACAAAGTAGCTTATATTTCCCAATTCTACCTTACTCAGCACACATGCTGCCTTTTTCGTTTTCATTTGTTCTCATAGTCGCAGTAAAGAACACGCTCTTTAAAGGCTTAGACTACAGACTTTAATTCCTCATAGTCTGTTTAGGGAATTTGTAGCTGGCAGAAAAAACAAAATACAATACATAATAACTCCAAACTAAATACAGGAAGCTGTAAGAGAACCTGTAATCAACAATGGAAAGAGCAGTGCAGGCTGATTGAGCAGGGAAGTGGGAGCATCAGCTGGAGAAATTGTTTCAGAGTGTTTGAATAGAAGGTATCTCTGCAGTCAAGTGCTGTCTGACATGGTGCACTGGAAAAATGAATTCCCTGAAGGAAGTGGGACACAAAATGCTGATCGAGGCAGAAAGTAAGGGAAAGTTTGCCAGGTTTCAAAGTGACAATTCAATGATAAGCTTTATGTACACATAGATGTTTTCAATAATGAGTCAATAGAATGGGCTGAAAGGGTGAAGCCAACTGAAGCACTTGTATTAAATCACATGCAATCATGAGGATCTGCTGGATGAAATCACATTCATGATCTCATGGGGTGGGGGGGTGGGTGGGGGGGGGGTAGGAAAAGGAAGACATTGACACTCAATCCAAAACAGAGTTGGCATTGTAAGAAATAAGGGAACAAAGAGGGAAAAGAGGTACTAATAAGAATCAGACTGAGGAGCTGATAAAGTATTATTATTGGAATAGACTGACATTTTGGGAACTATACTTATTTGCCTTCTTGTCTTCTTGTCTGATACCACTCTTATGTCTACATGCTACATATGAAGCTATAGCCAGCAAGTCGTTAGCTTAGCTTAGCGTAGTGCAAAGACTGGAACAAGGGGTAAACAGCCTGGCTCTCACTGAAGGCAGCAAAATCCACCTAGCTGCACTTCTAAAGGTCAACTCTATTTATCTGACATGCATGTCAGATAATGCGTGAGTGGTATGCACCATATCTGCTCATCTACATCTCAGCAAGACAGCAAACTGTGTAGTTCTGAAAACTATTTTTCATTACTGGGAGGAAAAAAAAAGGTCATTGTGATCATAAGAAAAGAAACAGCAGAGCATACAGCATCTTTATATAATGCCACTTTAAAGCACAATGACAGAAAATGAGTACAGAATTCTAAACGATAGATAGAGACAAATGGAAAAAGTATATTACAGTGTGGAGGCAGTAGGGAGTGCAGATGATAGCTGTGGGTTCATCAGACTGGACATTCATGGGGTTTCCATCCAGAAGGAGGCAGTAACATCAAGCTGCTGCTGCAAACCTCAAAGAGGAAGGAGAACCAAAGGAAGAAGAAAGTGTAGGAGGAAAGGGATCCAGAAAGTGCAGGCCAAACACAGGAAGGCCTTGTTTCATTAGCACAATTAACCAATATTCAGTTACTCCTTGAATGAGTTCAATCTTTGGATTTCTGAGCAAATTCAACCAATCAGGTAAGATTGATGTCTTTGTCTTTTAACCAAGAAACACAGTTTGAGTTTTGGTCTTGCAAGTCATGCTTACATTGGCTGGCTTAAATGTCTTTTAGTGGCTCAGGCAGCATTGCAACATGTTTGGGAGAGTAACATCGTGATTAACTAAGTCACATTTCACTTCTGCAAACACAGCTCCCTCAGGCTGGGCTGCTATTACTATTATTTTCATAGTAGAGCCTCACATTACCAAGCTTTGTAATATTATGAGATGATGCAATGTGATGAAAGACCACTGCAGAATGGTCTTTCAATCAGGTGTGTCTGAAGCATCTGCTAGCATAAACACTTCTGAATGTGTGTGCGCGTGTTCATCCCACCTCTCCCACTCCCCGACTTGAATTTCACAGCTCTAGGACCTCATCCTTTAGCGTAAAACAAAAAAACAGAGACTACTACTTTGGCAAGTCTTCCATCCCTTGCTCTTTTTATTCTCCATCCCTCTTTTTCTGCCCACTCCTCTCTCGACTTTCTCGTCGAGTTGTTGTGTCTGCCTCGCTGCATTCCCTGGCTGCTCTCCGGTGCAAGTTCCTTGTTTCCTCTGAGCCAGAATCTCCCCAGTTGCTACGTCCTATTAGTGAAAATGAGACACGGGAGTCAGGCTACAGGAATGCTCCTTTTCCCCCAGACAGCCTATCAATTACCATGATGGAAAGTTAAGATGATAGATTTAACTGCATCTGTAGGATCTTTGAACTAACTTTAGAAATCACACACTGTACTTGTCCTGGTCCTCCGTCCAGATAAAAATGTGATCAGCCTCTGGGATTGTGTATAAAATATTCTCTAGTGTCGCAACACAAGATGGTAGAGAAAATCACAGAACCTTCGATTTAGTTTAGCTAAGGTTGTCTCTGTTAGCTGTTTGGCTGGTTTCTGGCATTCCCTTCATATTTGTACCCACCAGAGTTTGTATGCATCGAGTTCAGTCAACTCTTCAAACTGTTGTGCGATGTGTTCTGTGACTCTGGCAGTAATCTTCTGTCTGAAAAAAATAACCCTGGTGATGTCATCAGGGTTGTCTCAGCTTGAGCTTGGAAATCATTTCAGTTGAAAGCCTGAATTCCAAACTGTGGTTATGCAGTTTAAAGCATTTCCCAGGTGGGGAGAGTCAAACAAAAGATGCTGTGCATGCTTGCTATGCTACGCAAGTGTAGGATACACTTGCCGTAATGCAGCTGGGGAGGTTATGGAGTTTGGTCTGTAAATGTCAGGATATCTCAGCCTCTGCAGCCTAAATTTGACTACATATTGACAACATTGTAATGTTGGTACATTGTGAAGTTAATTTTGATGCATTTGTATAATATCCATGAATTAAATAAGATGTGTGACCTCTACGTGTTCCAGCACTGATCAGCGATGTAGCACAGTACTGCATGGATATCTCCCAGAACTGAAACATTACAGTCAGAGTATTTGTTACAGGGAGAATGTTAAGAAAAGAAACTCATCGGATGGTAGGAAACCCTCTTAGTGGCTCACAAACTGGTAAAACGTCAGATGTCTATAAAGTTGCAAAAAAAGAAAAAGAAAAAAAAGATCTGTTCTGATAATAAAAGATCTCTTTTGAAGTCCATAGACACATCCACTATCAAAAATGGCGCTGGTCTTGATTATTGCGAGCGCCGCCACAGAGCGCTAATGGAAGCGACTTTCCCTGTCATAGTAATTGGTGACTGCAAAATGTAATTTTTTAAGGGCTCACAGCAGATGATTTCAATATCATCTGATGAGTTTGTGTTATCAGCATTCTTCACATAAATAAGTTTATGAGTGGATCAGAGGCTAAAACGCCCAAAAATGGAGATAGGCATGCATGACTTTAATACTTAATATCTGGTCCTGGACTGGGCTAACTGCGTTTTACCAGACCTGATTAGGCCAGACATCTGCAGGACTTGTTTAAGGGGCTAAAACAGAGC
This sequence comes from Chaetodon trifascialis, assembly GCF_039877785.1. Taxonomy (NCBI): domain Eukaryota; kingdom Metazoa; phylum Chordata; class Actinopteri; order Chaetodontiformes; family Chaetodontidae; genus Chaetodon; species Chaetodon trifascialis. The sequence continues at coordinate 17,593,794 of NC_092076.1, read as the reverse complement.
AGTGACTGTTTTACTTGGGAATGTCCATAGCCCAAAAACAAATGCTCTTTAAAACAAATACACCCACAGTAAAGCAATGAGGTGGCCAATGAATAACATCCAGACAGTCTGCCTTTAAATGATACACTAGCTGAAGATGATCCAGTGATTTATTAAAGAATGTAGTCCTTTGAATGTGAATAACAGTGAATTGATTGCTTTTCTCACTGTTTCTGTCTTTCGACACACATAGCCAACTGAGGCAAACTCTCTACAAAATCAATTGTCTTCAACAGTCAGCCCCTATGTCAACTCTGCAACAACTTTCATTTATATTATCTCCATCCAGGAATATTTTCTGCAGATGACCTGGCCGTATTCCCAGTATTACAAGTCTTTCTAACATGTGTTTAGTTACTCAGAAAACTTGTGTGTGAGCGCTGCAGGGTGATCTGCTGCTGTAAATCATGACTTTGCCATTAGTGATAAGCCCCTTTTTGAAGGCCCGGGGAGCGATAAAGCTGTGAGGTTCGGTGTGTGTGAGACAGAAACCACTGAGTGCTGCCAGATACTGCTGGTGACATCATAAAGGTTATCTCCCCATCCAACCACTGCGCACGTGTCCTAAATACATGAAAACATATATGCAACATGACATACACGTTCTCCCACTGTGCCTCCTCCTTTTCCCTGTTCGTTCCCATCTCTGATTCAGTCTGCTCTAATTAACGCTGCATGTAATATTACAGGGGTCATTTGTAGTGACAAACCTACCAAGATTGAGCTTTTTTGTGTCTCTCAGCTGATTGTTTTGGTTTTAAGGGCCAAAACACTATGGTTTTGGTTGAGTTTTATACCCACTGTACACAGCCTGCTCTGCACCAAATGATGGCAGTTACCTGCTGTAGCTAGCTAGTCAGATCTGGTAATGCAAAGGAAGTTCTATTCAAAAATAGTGAGCAGATAAATTCAGTTTATTTACACTTAAAATCACCAAATTCGGACATGTATATTTTTCACTGAACAGGTAGGATATGAAAGAAATGAAGCCTGAAAAGTAAAAAGTAAAAAATACAATGTTTCCTTCTGCAATGTAGCGGAGTAGACATATAAAGCTGAATATAATGGAAATACTCAAGTAAACTACTACTTCAAATTTGTATTGAAGTTTAATACTTAAAGTAAAAGTGCTTAGTTACATTCCACCATTGGGTTTCATTAAGTTTATCTGTTAACTTTGAACAGAAGCAGCTACCTCCAGTCTGTACGCTAAGCTAGGCTAAACACGTTCTGACTCCAGCTCGTCCCATCTCACTGTTGGAAAAAACAAATAAGCATGTTTCCCGAAATGCTGGAACTTTTTTTTCAATGTTTTCAGACACTTATAAAGTGGACGAAACCTGTTCATTTGCAGTGTGTTGATCTGCTCAAAAACATGTTTATGTATCGGGATAGGACAGCTGGTACTCTCCCTCTGGCTCTTTATTCTCCGTCTCCCACTCCTTCTCCATGTCCCCCTCCCCATGCGGTGCAGTGCACTAGGTGGTTTGCAGAACTGCAGAGACGGGATGATCTCCCTCCCTGCCGCCTCTACATCTGGCTGCGTTGTGTTGAACCTCCCAGCTCGGCCCGACAGATAAGCCCCAGTGATGGATACGAGGTGTCACCATCCAAAGCCTTGCCTATCTATTACAGTGCAGCAGCCTTTTCATGTGGTGGCTCTGTGTGTGTGTGAGCTGGTTTTGGTGTGTGCGTCCCTTGGCAGGGAGGATGGTTCGCACATTGGGTTGGTGGGTGTGTGAGGTGAGTGGGTGTTTTGAGGAGCTGTGACTGGAAAGGGAAATTATTAGTGGGAGTTGAAACCCGAACAGCAGAGATAGAGAGATAGAGGGAGATACAGGGGGACAAAGTTGAGAGAGACAGATGGAGGGAGATGGAGCGGAAAGATTAAAAAGACAGCATGAGATTTTATGCAAAGAAATTTGTTTAGACAGCAACAACTGTTGGAGTGGAAGTTATGATCCCCTGTATTGTTGTATGAAAATGTCACTTTTGCTACTTCTTTGCAAATAGGCTTTGTGGATGGAGAATGAATGATAAATCCAGTATTTTGGGATGTAACTGAATACTTGAACTACAGCTTCTGTGGTTACCCTCTTGTCTGTCCATCAGCAAGTGATACTAAAGTGATGCCATGCAACTTTTGAGTAGGAATAAGACATCCTTCTTCACTGTGTTACAAATGACCAAAAAGGTTATATATGTAAATTCAATATTCGCTCGCTGTTTGAAATGATCTGAGTGAAGTGTCTGTGAGCATGCATGCATGTAACAGTTTGTAGTTGTGTGCATTTGTACGGACAAAGCACTATCAAGCTTTCTCTGCCCATGAGCTTCAGTCCTGGGGGAGTCTGCTGTGCTGTCCACTTTCATTTCTGCATCAGTGAAATATTCTACCGCTGTGAAATAACTCACAGGGATTTATCAGCACTGGCCAGTTGTCAAGGCCCCTAGAAGCTCATAAACCTCAACATAATAGTAAGCCCTTCCTCCCCAATCCACAAGCCACTGGAAAGATTCAAGACCCCCGATGGAACACTCACGACCCCCATAAAGCTGCTGACCAGTTGGGATGTGAAAGTTACATGTATGTGATCAAGGGAAGGTTGCTGGTTGGAATCCAGGAGAGGTTTTGTGAATCTAAAAAAGTGTTTTCCTACCAGTGCACTCAAGCAGTTGGTGAGTGACAAATTTAGTCCCTCAGCTGCTCCAGTAGAGCCTCTCGATGCTTTTTACCTGGCAAGTCTCACCTGTGAATGATCTGTAGGGGTATTCAGTTAAGCCTGAGGAAATATTAAAGGGTGAGACATCACAGAACACAGGAACGATATTTTGTTACCTACGTTGTCGGGAGTTGGTGTTTCTGATACTTGTAGCCTGTAATGGTGGTGATCTAGGAACTGAGGCTTTTATACTCACTGAAAGTTGCACTGGATCAGCACAGTAAATGGTGGGGAAATGTAAAGGTAGACTCATCACATTCTGTATGAAAGAGAGTGAAATGGAAGAATCTGGAAAAGCTGAGTGACGCACTGGAAGGTGCCTCGCTTGTGGAAAACAATGTTCATGTGCGAGTGAAGAGTAGAAGAATAAAAGCAAGATTTTGAATTCAGTGCAAGAGGGTAATTGGAATATACTGTATATCCAGAACAGGAGCTGCACTGCACTGCAGTGTCAGGGTGAAAATATGCTGGGGGACATACTGAGGGGATAAAAGAGTTTTAACTAACCAAACTGAATGAGTGTACCTGAGGTTCAATTTGATGTGGCAAGGAAAGGGCAGTCAGAGTACCTTTTGCTTCCACATGGTAACATTGACCGGATCGCTCAAAAGTGGGTGAAGTTCAGCATATACCCATCTGTGGTGGACTGTTGGCCTCCACCCACACTTTCCTCACCCACAGAGGATGAGTGAGGAATAAATAACGAGCGCAACCATGCTCTTTATAAAGCAACATCCTCCTGTGATAGTGCTCTGTTGGCGTCCACAACCCACAGATTAACAGGTCAAGTGCGGTTCAGTGAAAATCTCAGTCATCTCAATATCTTGGCTGGCGCTCATAATAATTTGCCCAGTTCAATGTGATTTTTCCATCAGACTTTCACTTCTTCAACCGCATGCTGTCACCACAATGTTTTGATGCTTTACCTCCATTTAGAGGTCTTCACATACACTGGATTTCTAGTAACTGCTTCCCAACCCAGGGCACAAGTCATCAGGCCCTGCTCTGTTGGTGTGAGTCTTTGGGGATGTTTGTTAAATGTGTTTAATACCACAGTGCATCAGAGCTATCAGCTCCATCAGCTTGTGGTGCGCCATAATCATCAGGAGACGGTGGCGAGACAGCTGGTGTGAACTGTGAAATGCAGGGGAAAATGACACATAGTGCCACTTATTTGCACAGTAGCTGCTTGTAAATCATGCATATCATGCTGCTGCCAGGGTAAGATAAGATAAGACTTTATTGATCCCACAGCAGTGAAATTAAGTCGTTACAGCCAGCAAGTAGAACAAAAGGCAAAAACAGTGGCACAAAAGGGTCAAGATAAAAAAGTGTACAGGATACAGAGCAGAAAAACAACGATATATATGAACATTATGAACAGATTATATGTGCAGGTTGGCATTCTCTCTTTATTTTTGTTTGTTTTGATCAGGTGTAGTTGCCCTTCAGTCTGTTTGAGTTTGGTCGGACTGTCCTCAGGTTCCTTTCTTTGCCTCTCAGTGTGCTCGGGATCGTACATGTTCTGTTTTGTTTGAGTAGGTTCTCCCTGAGTGCTTTTAGATCAGGTCCAAAGACTTTGGGCATCAAGCTCCATTTGCTCTTGAAGAGCAGTGTCATCCTCCGTGTGGGCTGTAAAACATCCTGCTAGCATCCAACCAGACACTTGAAGACAATTTTGAGGTACTCTTACTTTACTTACTTTCTACTTCTTCTTAATTACATTTCAGAGACATGTTACTTCACTAAATGTATCTGATAGCTTTAGTCACTCGTGACTTTTCAGATGAAGATTTTAAATACAAAGCATATGATGCAGCACTATTCAACTATCAGTGTATTAAGTACCTAAGTTGGCTACACATTGATGACATTCAGTAATAATATTCAATAACACAATATATGTTTAATAATATGACTCTGAAAGAAGTGTTTCTGCATAAGAAATAATTTCACTTTTCATTCTGTCAGAACTTTTTTCTGACTTTACTCCTTTACTCTCTTACTGAGATAAAGGATCTGAGTACTCTGAGTCAGAGTAAGACTCTGAGTACTACTGCATTCAACCAGGCGGAGAGTTGAGTGGAGACCCTTACAGACCAGGCAATTCTGTCAGCAATGGATGGTAAATACATGATATATACATACATACATACATCCTGACCACACTAACTGAGCTGACTGCACCAAACGCTTGCAGCTTTCTACTTGTAGCGGTTCAGTTCACAGATGCTCGTTTCCACAGGAGACCTCCAGCTGTGTAAGAGCATAGTAAAATCTTCCACACTGGCTTTTCCACATTGATGTACAGTTTCCGCTCTGATCAGAAGCGGCTTTTTGGGAGGGTCGGGGGTTTGTAACGAGAGGTCACTTGCCCCCCACACACAGACATGCGCACAAACACATGCAAAGACCTGGACCAGGTCTAAAAAGGAAGGAAATGAGGAGCATACACAAGGGCACTCACATATATAGGACACACATGAGTTTAAATGTCCTGTAGTCATGGGGGTGTGTATTTGTATGTGAATGGTATCTGTGTTCAGAACTACCCATGACTGCAGTGTGTCAGAGTCATGCAGTAAAAGCAGCCGTGGAGCACCATGAAGCCAACTTTTACAGTTCATATTGTTGCCCATCAGCTAAATAAGTAAAAACAATGCAGCTCTCCACTGTTTTTAATAAGGACTTGATTTCCAGACTGAGGCTCACGTTGTGTTTTTCATTTTCCCATGTTGCTGGATGGCTGCAGAAATGCAATTAAACTCATTGTTTCATTAAGGCATGTTGCCTGTGAGCAAAAATTAAAAACACCACAACAGTACTTCGTCAAGTACACACAGCTTTCTGCAGGAGACTACTTCACACACACACACACACACACACACACACACACACACACACACACACACACACACACACACACACACACGATTAGGACTTAAAGCCCCAGCAATTAGAACCCAATCAAAGTTTCCTTCGTGCTTGTCAACAATCCTTCCCACATACATTTTTTCACTCATTTATCTCTTTATGCCTGCATGCTTTGACCATCCTCCTTTTTCCGGAGTTGTTACTCTGCATATTCTCTCTTTGTCTTTCTCCATCTGTCTGTTTTTCTCTCTCGGTGTGTCTCTATCACAGGCTCTTGCTCTCAAACCCGGGTTCTGGCTTTGTGCAGTGTTTTGCATTTGAAAAGACCACCCATGGGTTCAGGAGGGGGCAGATTATCCAAGAGCAATTGGTTTAGAATATTAATTGTATTTTCTTTTTTTTTCCCCTGGGAAAACTGCCCACATTAACACCGCCTCCCACTTTCATTGAAGGCCCTGTTCAGTATCAACAAACTGCAGCTCAGTGGATGCAAGCAAGGTTGAGGAGACGCTCGGTTTGAATCGAGCTTTGCATAGCATAGCATAGCTGCTGTGCAGCTAGCCTATGTAACTCGGTCCAATCTATTGTTGTGCATTTCTTTCATCTGTCTTTCTAGAAATGTAACCAAGTTTCAGCAGATTACTATAACCTAAACTGAACAAGTATACTGTATCTAGGTGAGCATTTGGAACCATTTGTGATTTTAACAAAGACAAGCAAGAAATAGCTTGTTGGCAGCTAGCTTGTTAGCAGTTCCCGTAATATTCTCCTGTGCGTATTATGTGTCTTTGCAAACTGACTGTCATCTGGGAATGAACTCAACTAGATTACGGTCCCTGTTATTTTCAGAACTATATTCATAGCTGTCTTGCCTGTACCACACCATGTTAATGCATCTATAGTGACCTCAGAGATCGATGAGATAAACATTTCTTCCCGACCCTCCCCGCTCATTTCAAACCCAGAGTTCCACCAGCGCCCTGTCATGCTCCGTCTTTCAAACCTCACACTACTCCAACAATGGCGCGGTCCTTAATTGTCACCCGTATCAAGCCTATAACCGGACAACCCGTCTGGAAGGGTATCGGATGGTAATCAGCACGGCAGTCTACGGTTAGTGCTGTCACTCAGAGCCTCTGACGTCACGCCAGCATGCCTGTATGATTAGTTCTGGTTCAAATCCAGCTGACCTGCATTGTCACCCGTGATCAGCGTCCTGCAAATGCCTGTAATGGGACGAACATTGTTCATTAAGAGTTTGCAGTGTTGTAAATTAGAAGTATGTGTTGTGACGCAGGGGGAGGAGGTTTGAGGCTGGGACTGCCATCCTGTCTGGAGCCTTAAATTTAGGAATGTTTTAGCATTGGCTATGTAGTGCCATTTTGAAGACAGAAATATTTGTCTGAATCATTTTTAAGTAACCTTCTGTTATGTATTGTCCATTTATTTCTCTTTGTGTCCGCCCAAATGACTCACACAAAACATTTTCTCACTTACCTGACCAAGGCATGCCAACACTGTACTAAATGTTCTTGCAAAACATGTTTTTGGAGGAAATGTAATTACTGCAAGGATTTTGGCATATTTTCATGCCCAAGAAAGGGTGCATTCTTGTTCGGCCTGCTCAGTTATGGCGCGATCGTGGATTTGGTCAAACGTTTAAAAAGTAATAAGCGTGTTCTGTCTCACTGATGTTGACCAAGGAAAGCACTGTTCGCTAACATGCCCAAGTGCTTTGAGTTTTCTAAACATGTCAACAGAAACTGCCAATAATTGAAACAAGTTAAATGTAACTGACTCCAAAAAAGTTGGGACGCTCTGTAAAACTTACTAATCCTTTTTGAGGACAGGAGCAACAAAAGACTGGGAAAGTTGTGGAATGCTCCAAAAACACCTGTTCGGATCATTCCACAGGTAAACAGGTTTGTTGGTAACAGGTCAAAGTATCATGATTGGGTATGAAAGGGGCATCCTTGAAAGGCTCAGCCATTCATAAGTGAGGATGGAGCGAAGTTCACCACTTTGTGAACATTATCATTCTTATTGTTTCATGTAGTCTGGTAACCTCGCGTTATTCCAGCAACTTCGTGCAAACACCTGTGTTTGTGCGCAGAACCTTCCAGATCTTATTTTACTTGTCAGGACTCGCTCGTCCACCACTTAGAACCTGATTCAGTCAAATGTGCACTTTTGCTTCAAACTCTTTTGGTTTTGATCGTGCAGAACTCTCTGTGATCGCAGCTTATTTGGCCGAGGCGGTGCTCATGCCTCTGATGTGACGTGACTTGTCTGCTTGGCTGTCTGCTGTGGAAAACATCCATATGAAACATGTCATCTGTCCTGTGCTTGTTACTACCATTTCCCCTGTCATGCGAGCCCTGCAGAGATTGATGGCTTTTTCAGATGGGACGATGTGCTACTTGCTCCCGACCACAGTCGGCCTACACTCTACCTTTGATATCCTGCCATCTGTCTTTCCCGCTCTTGTTTACTTTGTTATCCCACCTTTCTCTTTGTCTTTCATAGGAAGAGTCCAGTATGTGAACTGAAGATCCTTTTCAAGCTGCACAGGGTGAGATTTTCATGAAGAAGTGGTGCTGAAAACCATCCCAAACCGCAAGTCACCGAGGTACCTACGTTCACTTCATATGCTCGAACTGAGCATCTTGTGTCTAGTATGGTCATTCTGTCCTGTCCCTGCTGGGTCTATTGATGAAAACGCATCCTGGTCATACAGTGAGACACTTCTTGTCTCATAATGATTTGTCTCCTGTACAAGTCCTGGTTTCCTGTCACCATTTGGGACCTGAAACACCTTTTGAATGACTTGTGAAATCATGACCTCTTAACATCCAGTCTCCTTTCATTTTGCCGCTTCGGCAGTTTAAACGTTGGAATCATCATATTATTTTACAGCCTGATAGTATGACATAGGCTATATCCTGTATCCGCTTATTCCATCTCACTGCTCAGACTACTCAATGTTTGCACTGCGTGAAGTATCATTCCATTGTCAGGAAATATTTTAGATGTTATAGGTCCTATTTTGTAATGTACACACCCCTATGGGTTTGAACAATATTCTGCTGCACAGCATGAGTTTGAGTAATGCCTGTCAGTTTGAAGAGGATATACTGCAATCCTCTCATGCTCCTTGCTTTTGTTTATTGGAATTGAACAGTGGGAAATGAAAGAAATGTTTAAACTACATTTCAGATTAGGCTCAGTAACTCCCTTTTTCATGTTTAGTCCCTTTGGTCTCCCTGAGTATGAAGCATCACAGACCAGCTGAGTTGGTAGAGTGTGCTGTTTACTCATGTTATACAATAAGGATGGCTCTGAGGTCCTCAAATTACAGCGATGCCATTCAGAGCCGTCAGCTTGCAAAATGCTGACTGTACCTTTAATCATGTAGCTAATGCTGCATGATGACCTGAGGATGTATTGTTTGGAACAAGCCATGTTGCAGTGTGTTTATCCATACGACATACAGGAGTCCATGTTGTGTTGCAGTGCAGTTAAACCAGATGGCACACATTTTACACACCCAGTGTATTTGCAGTCCATTGCAGTGATACAGGAACATCTTAACCAGTGCAGAGAGAGGGCAGGTAGTGGGAGAAGAGCTGACAAGAAAATAACTCGTCAGCGGACTTCTTTTCCCTTGACAACTCCGTCTGTTGTACTTAAAGATCACCAACTGCATGCAGTCATGTCATATGTCCTCTGTCACCTTTCTGACTGGGACATGCTGTTCTCTCGCAGAGACAGATTGCAGATACTTGTTTCCGTGTTCTTGCAGTCAATGTGCTGTATCTTCTTTCTGTTGCAGCAATGGCATTTTGTTTATGTGACAAGAACCCGTGGACAGATCCATCATCCAACTGCGTCGATCTGTCGGCACATGGAAACTCAGAATGTAAATTCCTATCAGTGACAGAAATGTCTGTAGCTCTCAGCTGACTTGTTACCAAGCCTCTGCTTTTATTATGCGATGGCTGCGATAACCAAAAAAACTGTTTTATTCCAAATAACTCCTCATGGGGAGGCAGCTGCAAGGCCGCAGTCCATCAGCAGCAGTCATGCAGTACAAAGTGAGTCTTGGCTGCATGTCCGTCCCCATCTCGTGTTCAAAAGCTGCCTCCAATGAGTACGAAAACATTGTGTCGCCTAACACATAATCCACATCATAGGAAAATGGTGTTTGGTCCCCTGGCAGCGTGACATCACTCTGTGTTTCCCCTCCTTGACCTTTGTCAGATGCCAGCGCTGAGGACCCGAGGGGAGGGGTCTGCTGTTTGAGCAGCTTGTGCCCGCTTCGATATTCAAAATATAATATTTCATCAAACTAATAAGAAACAACTGAAAGACGTGCATGGAGTGTTATGTGTTTTGTTTTTGCCTTTTAGTTGTTAATTAGTTGTGATGGTTGTAGCTCTGTAACAGATGGTCTGCTTGAAGGGAGCCCAAGAACAAATGCAAAGTTCCATAACGGGTAAATCGTACAATAGTCAGAAATTTCCCCTCAGTCAGATCCCTAAAAGTTAGGCGGCACTGCTAACCGTGTCATGTTAGGTTCAAGGTCTGCTGAACTCTGTAAATGGTCCAACTTTTGTCGGACTTAAGATCAAACCTAAGAATATTATCCCCGCTCTTTATTCAAGTGAAATCAGTTAGACCAAGAATCACCAACAGCATGTGAATAACAGGGGATTTAATTGGGACAGTTATGTAGCATCAACCAATGAAACATAGACCTACCGCACTATTTAAAGGCTCATCTAGTTTGAAACATCTGTCTTGAGATGGGACTTTATACAGACGTGCAGCTCAACAAGAAAACACATGCTGACACACGACACAAACAGTGAGAGTTACCATACGAACCAAATGAACGACACAATATACCTGACTAGATTCCAGCTGGGGATGTTTGCTGCATGTTTCTCTCCTCACATTTGCTCTCTATCTCTTTGCTGTCAGCCTTCAAACAAAGGCCAAACTGTCAAACGTCTAATCTCCGTTTGAAAACTGTTGATCCCATTCTGAGGTTTGTGGGGAATACTGATCCCCAAAACAGATGGAAGATGTCTGCCCACAGGAGGTTTTAGGAAAAGGTCACCTGACAGTTCCCCAAAGATGTTACTGGACCAGGAGCTCTGACAGGTGTCACTATTACATTTTCATCTATTACTTTTTTGATTAATCATTTATTGTTTTAAATAGTAAAAAACTCTCATCGGCATATCCCACATTCCAAGGTGATGCCTTAAAATGTCTTGCTTTGTCTGACCAACAGTCCAAAATGCAAAGACATTCAGTTTGACTTTCTTAAAACAGAAAAAAAGCAGCAAATTCTCACGGCTTTCTTGTTTGATCGCTGACACAGCTGTTTGTCACAATGACTTTTCTCTCAGTTGACTGATGAATCAACTCACCATTTCATCTCTGGCAAATTTCGCGAAACTTTCAAACCACATGTTTGATACATTGTTTTTTGAGAACATGCCAGTGATACAGTAATGAAGTCCTCATGGCGATGAACTTAAAAGAAGCAGCTGTGTCTTTTCTTGACAGGAAATTTCAGATATGATCTCAAATAGAATCAGATAAATAAACAGTAAAAGCCACAAAGCTGATATTTACTTATTGCACTGGGTTGCATCGGATTGCCTGTTTATGTAATTGCATCCACATCCACCCATGCTGTGTATATATTCCACATTCCAGAAATGAATAAAAGCTCAACCTGACTTTTTAGCTCGATCACTGTGCAGTCTTCATATGCATGCAAGGCAAAGCTTGAGCTGAAAGTCTTTCCCAGTCTAGTTTTGCAGTGTGTGACTTGTTTGCACAAATCTCTTCTCCCCTACCAGGATTTTATCAAAGCAGGACCTGTTCACCCCACTTTCTTTCTCTCCCAAGTATCTTCTATTGAAATAAATTCAGATTCTTTTCAGTAGTTTTACAGCACTTGCTATATCGAGTGCCCCCCCCTCCAGGTCCCCCAGAGCCTCATCCCCTGCTGCTACCAGCTGACAGGGAGAGAGGGAAGAAGAAAATAAAAGCAGGAGGAAAAAAAACAAGGCTTCTGGGAAAACAAACACTCGTCCTGTTTCTTGGCACTCTTCTTTTAACCCTTTCACTGACTCTGGCATGTGGAAAACACGAGGTGCGATCTGTCGGAAGGTGCTTCGCTGTTGTGGGTAATTCAGCATGCTGACGTTGCATAACTGAATGTTTCCTGAGATACAGAAGGATACATGACAAACTGTCCTTTTTTCAATAGCATTTTCTTTTTTTTATTGCAAATACATATACAAAAGAGTCTTTAAAGACAGTACAAATACATGGCAAGATCACAGAGGGAAAAAAAGAGTATTGGAAACATCAGTTCTTTGATATTGAGAGAAAAGGAAATGGAGCTTGCAGAGCAGAGAGGATGCACAGCCTCTCTGCTGATGGCACGAACAAAAAAAGCCAAATAGAAAAACTGTAAAATCCTTGCAACTGAGATAACATTTTCCAGTTCTTTCAGCCATAGTTTAAAGTCCAACTCAAAGGTAATTCACAAATAACAAATAATCCGTACACATTCCGTTAGATAGTACCCCCCGACCCTCAGAAAAAGGCAAATACATACTTAAAATAGACATTTACATAAGATAAATAACCAAAAAAAGACGATTACAACGTGTACCATTTTGTCTAAGTACCCCTGGGCTGAAAATCAAAATTTAAAAAAAAGGGGGGGGGGGGAATTATATGCCGTCTACATTGCAAAGAGGACAATTCATTAGTTATAAGAATAGTATGCAAAATAATTACTTTGAAATAAAATTAAAGCTAATAAATAAATAAAGTTTTAAACTGGATTTGACCAGAGGGGAGGGGTGAAGGGAGTGTTTTGGACACCAGCATGGTGGGAGACTGCAGGGGGACACCCAAGGGGTCAAAGGTGACTTCCTGTAGCTGTCAAACACACACTGTTGGACGGTAAGTGTAATCTCAGCTGTGGCCATTGCACACACGCACGCACACACACACACTCACACACACGCATACACAAAGTTTGCGAAAATGTAAAAATCCAAGGCACAGATGGTGGAAAGGGCTGCAGTCTGCCCTGTCAAGACAGCACAGCATTGTGAAACCAAGTCTCTCCTCTCTTTCTCTGTATTGCCTAATAGCTTCTCCAATGATCATGACACATAACTTGAGAAAAAAAAAACTCAACAGCTTAAATACAAACCATACTTGCTGAATGGCACAGAAAAGCGTAAGCATCATAAAAACACAGATCCTTGTATGAAAGTGAACAGAAAACCAGATACTGCACTACCATGAGTGGTTAGCTGCTGAACTGTTTGACATATAAAGCTTTTTGTTTTATATCTACAGGTACAAATAATTACCCGGACCCTCCCCCATCCCCATGGGTTACAAACTGCCAGCGTATGAAGGGAAAAAACAAAAAGAAACATACACAGTACCTACTGAAATATCAACAATCAATAAGTCCTCACAGAGGATTTTCCTAAGTCTTCTCATCTCTCTAAAAATATATATAGTTTCTATCAAGATACAATAGCAAGGCACGACGTGAGCCAATCACAAGTCCAGCTCTCTTTTTCTTCTAATTCAAGTGTCTGACTCAGGGAGTGGCTCTGCACGAAGAGCTCTCCCTGGGATAAAGTGTATTGGAGTGAGTATGTGTTCGATGTGTGTGTGGCTGTACATGTCATTGTGTGTGTGTCTGTGTGTGTGTTGTCTCTTAGTCTGCTGGGGCGGCTCAGGGTCTGGTGAGCTGGGTGTAAACCGGAGCCTGCTCCCAGTGCTGCGGGCTGCTCTGAGGGATGGACGGCACCCCCGTGTTGTCGGCTATGGGCGTGTACATGGGCCTCTGGCTGGGGCTGCTCATGTAGCTGAAAGTCGAGTACAGCCCCGAGCCCTGCCCCGCCCCCGCGTGGCTGTAGTAGGAGGCAGCGGCAGTGCTGCCCCCCTGGTGGTCGGAGTAGTCGTACTGCTGCGCCCTGGAGATGGCCGGGTAGGAGGAGGAGGGGCTGTAGTGCTGCAGGTTGAAGGGGCTGTAGGCGATGTGCTGCGGGGAGCCCTGCTGCTCGCTGTAGTGGCTCGGGCTCAGCTGCTCCGTCTTGATCTGGGTCCTGTGCTGGGCCTGAGCCGCCTCTGAGCTGCCGCCGCTCCCCAGGGTGGTCAGGGTGTGCTGCTGTCCCTGCTGGCTTTGGCTTTTAGCCATCCACGCTGCAACGCCTCCTGCCTGCGGGCTGACAGGGGCGCCGCTGCTGATGCTGTAGGTGCCGGTGTAGCTGACTGGGGTGGTGTTGCCAGGGCCGCTGGCAGAGCCGGGGTGGCCGTTAGGTGGGAGGTACTGGTCGAACTCGTTGACGTCAAAGGTCTCAATGTGGGAGATGACGTCGCTGCTCAGCTCCCCGATGTCCACATCGCGGAAGTCGATGTTGAGCTGACGCCCGCCAGGGCCATCAGGCAGGGAGCGGAGCCCACCTTCACGCTTAAGGTCCATCTTGCCTGAGCTGACATCAGTTTTTGGGGTGGTGGGAGGGGTAGGGGGGCCCTGGGAGCCTGGAAGGTAAAAAAGACATAAAGAAACAGATCAGATTTTGCATTCCATATTCATTTAGTGTAATACTTTTTAAGAAAGCCAACAGAGCTGAGAAGAGATGTTAAAAAGATCTTCAGAGCGAACATAAGGCATTCAAACAAGCACTGAGTGAAGCAACTTCTGAGAAGACTGAAAAAAAGTGTATTTTCCTTCTGCCCACCTGAGTGCTCACCCGGAGAGTGTACCTCTCCCATGCTGGAGGCCGGGGAGTCCGCCTGCTGGAGAGCCTTGAAGATGGCGTTAGGGGAAATGTGCGTCTGCTCGCTGCCGTCCTCCGACTCGCTCTGTCCATTTTTCACCGACTTCCTCCGCCGGGGCTGGTATTTGTAGTCCGGGTGATCCTTCTTGTGCTGCACACGGAGCCGCTCAGCCTCCTCCACAAACGGCCGCTTCTCCCCTTCGTTGAGAAGTCTGTGCGTAAAAAGGACCATTAATGTAATGTTACCATTACGATTAACACGGCTTAAAATCTATTCCAATGAAAACAAACAAACAAACAAAAAAACACCTCTCTAACTATATAAATAGTTAACGTCATTCAGCTGATTTGGTTCGCAGAGGAAAAACAGTGTAAATTGACTTAAAAACGAGAAACGAGGTAAAACACATAAAAAGTGAATAAATGAAGGCTCTGTCATTGCGTTCTAAATGTGTGCGTAAAAGTGGAGCTTTCACACTCACCTCCAGAGCTTCCCCAGAGTTTTGCTGAGCTCCGCGTTGTGCAGGTGTGGGTACTGATCCGCCAGCTTCCTCCGCGCAGCCTGAGCCCACACCATGAAGGCATTCATCGGTCTCTTGACGTGAGGCTTGTTCTTAGAAGATCCGTTAACGCGCACTGGCATAGGCACGAGGGTCCAGTCGTAGCCCTTGAGCACCTGGGACACAGCGTCACGGATGCAAGCGGGAAACTTATCGTCCTCGTCCTTCTTGAAGTCTGCGTCCGCTCTGAGCAGCCCGTTCTCCGACGGCCGGGTGTTCTCGGTGTCGGAGCCCGAGCCGGACGGGCACGGAGAGCCCGCGGAGTCCTCGGACATGCTCGGGCTCGGGGCATCTGAGAGACACTTGTCTTGTTCCTCCGTCATCTTCAGGTAAGGGTCGAGTAGATTCATACGAAAAACTTTTTGGTACCAAATTACGCGTGAAACGGGGAAGTTATTTCTGGTTTCTCGCGAGAGGAGGGGTCTCTAAATGGACTTTACCGTGCCAGGATGAGTTTGATCAAAGTCTTTCAACTGAGAGTAGTGCACAGACAATTCAGCTGATTCTCCTCTGCTCCTGTGCGTAAAACCGATCTGGAGAGCGAGTGTCTTTACGCATGAGCTTTTTGCAGGCTCCGAAAGAATGAGCGTGTTTTCTGCAAGCGGGTCCGCACTTGAAAGGGCAAAAACAAGCCAGCTGGTAAAAGTTTGCTTTCAACTCTGAAGGATGAAATGGTAAAGTGCTCCTTTCTAGTCTCCAAATACAATCCCCAGAACGCGTGAATGCTTTGAACTGCAAACGGTCTGCACGGGGCTTTATAACAGCATTACCATGCCGCACAGGAAAGCCCGAACCTGATTGGGCGACAGCACGTGACGTCAAAGTAGAGGAATTTGATCCCATTCCCCCCCTCCAATAACCGCCACAGAATACACACACACACACACACACACACACACACACACACACACACACACACACACACACACACACACACACACACACACACTTTTTCTCAAACATACACACAGTGCCTACCAGCCAGCGCTGTTCTATTCAGCTGGATTTTCCTAAGAGTGATTTTCACCATTCAAATCAGATACACAGGACATTTATTTCTATATTCTAACTAAAATAATGAAGGAAACATTGAAAGACAAATGAATGTATTGTCAAAGAACATGACAAGCAAAAGATCAGCCCTGAAGAAAAAAGATAGCAGCGAAACTAATCTGAGGACTTCAGCATCCTCAACAGCTGTTGGCACTTCTTATTCCTACTTTTCCAAACACTTTCTTGTGTTTCTCAGTGTCTTTCTCCACACTGGCTCCACACCTACAGTTAAATCATCTGGTCAATAGGGGGAGACAGCAGTCTAGGAACCCAGTAAACTACCTCCCTTCCCCTGCTGGGAGCAGCAGCGGGAGCAGGAGGAGGGAGAGGAGGGAGCTCCAGCAGACTGCTGCTGTGCAACAGTTGCTGTCAAACATCAGCTTCTGATTTGTGTCGTTCATCTCATTTCCAACAACAGAGCAATAATCCTGTGAATGGTGAATTCTGTTCAATCTGCTGACTGTTCAGCTTCTTCTTACTTTTTTACCTGATGTTCCTCATAAACATGAGGACTTTTTAGGAGTTGTGTTACGCAGTATTATAACTTTATATCCATTTTGGAACTCTACAGATATCTGAAACGTAACTTTCAATACATCAGGCTAGTGGGTGTTAGTTTACCTTTTGAAAGGAAACATTATTTTCCTACGTTTCTACTCATCAGACATCAATTTGTTTAAGAACACTTGCAGAAATTTAGTGACATGATGGCAATATCAGTCGTTGAGGAAGCATTAAGATCCATTAAAAAGGTCAAAATAGCAATACAACACTGTAAAAAATACTCACCTCCAAGTGAAAGTCATGTATTTAAAATCTTAAGAAAAAGTAAAAAGTACATAGCTATTATCTGCAAAAATTAAAGTACTGACAATGCATCAGAATGAACCAGTTCAGAGTTATATTACCACATATTACAATGTCAGATTCATATTTCGGATGAATAAATGTGTAAGAATCATTTTAATATTGTATCCAGTCAACATAGAGCTCATTTAACTGCTTTGCGTACTGATGGCTGGTTTAACTTGAAGCAATTTTATATTTGAAATAGAAAGTCCTCATCAACAGTGTACCCTGAAGGCCTAACTTTAGCTTTTACAATGGAGTAGAAGCAGAAAGTTGCAAAAAACAGAAAAGTACAAGTACGTCAAAATTGTACATAATCCCAACACTGGAGTAAATGTACTGTCCACTACTGACAGCTGTATTAATGTGCATCATTTGTGGATTTATTTTCAGCTTTCAGAAATCCTCACCAAACACACACACACTCGCGCGCGCACACACACACACACACACACACACACACACACACACACACACACACACACACACTCCCTTTGTCCTCTCTCTTCAGCCAAAGCGCAGTGTGACCCTGCAGTGAGAGTAACGTGAAGTGTTCTGTGGTCACTGATGGTAACCTGCCTGCGCACGCCCCCTTTGATTGTTTATTATGCTTTGTGGAGATGTGGAAATGTAAATCTCAGTTCAGGCTAATGTGGACAACATGTGCTACCTGAAGTTGCTTTTAATAGCTCACAGATGTCAGGGGGAGCTAATTTCACTGGGCTGCTTCTTGGTCACTCTGTAGCAACATGTACGGACACCCACAGACTTTTTTTTTTTTTTTTTTGCTCTCCCTTTCTCTAACTCTGCCTCTGAATGCTGTGATGTTGCTTGTTTGCATTTACCCAGAAAGCTCAAACTCTGAATCACCCAGTAATTCTTTCTCTCCCTGACCAATTAGGCCTGTGGTTCCAAAACACTAAAGCCTAACATCAGCGACTCCTTCGCTCCCCGGCGAGTTTATTTACACGAGACATGCTTATTTAAGATACTCACTTTGAACACAAATAGAAGGGAGCAGTTTGGCTCCGCGTTAATAGCTGGTGGGACGTCGATGCAGTGGCGTGTGCGCTGCGTGCCGTTACACAAGGCCACCAAAACGCAACCGTGTTTGCTTATAAAGCTACAGAGGCGTGAACGCATTGACTCACAGAGCTGCGGCAGAGGGGTGGAAAACATGGTGTTGCTATTGACAGAGTAAATACGGCTAATGGAGGTTTGCAAAGAAGAGAATCAAGAAGAACGCGGGGGGAGAAGATGGTGAGGTGGAAGGACACGGAGGAAAATCAGACGTGTAAATGGAAGCTGAAGAAGCAGAACCACAAGAATAGGAGGATGTTGGACATAAGAAAAAAGATGACAAGTTAGAAGGACGTTTAGGTATGAAACAAACACTGAGTGAACCTTGAACATTGGCAGTGAAGCGCAGTCACCCAGCACATCTGCATACCTCAAACATACATACACACATACATGCACACACACTTTGTGACAGCGCATGTGACCTTCACGCCCACATAGCATCTTGTCAAAACTGGGGGAAAAAAAACAAATCTGAGATCAACATATGGTCGAACACACCTGAATACACTCCTCCTCCTCCTCCTCCTCCTCCTCCTCCACATGTCACACAGGCCAGTTTGACTCAAAGAATGATTCATATGACAACTGTTCGGTAATAAACACTCGGTACGCTCGGATCTCTCAAGTGAATATTTCATTTCAGGTGTGGATCGTGCAGTTTCAGTCAAACTGGGGTTTCAAATGTGGAACAGCACAGTTTGTGTGGAGATGCGTCTGAGGTTTCGGAGCTGCTGCAGGATCAAAGCGTCGTCCATTCTGCGGTGTTTCAGGTAGCCGGGGATGACCAGAGGCTGGTGGGTGCAGCCAGGCAGGCAGGCAGGGCGAGGTCTTGGGAAACTTCTCATCTTGACTTGGAGCTACAGCGTAAAAAATCTGAGCAAACACTGGGAGTCAACTGCTAAACTGTCTGCTTTTCTTTGGGAGTCCCAGCAGGCCTGCCTGACATTTCTGAGCTTCTCCCCAAAGGGAGTCACAAATCCTGGTTTAAAGGTGCAAAATTTCCCAATTTAAAACATTAGTATATTAATTTTAATTCACTTGTATTAATCTGGTGTTGTGACCATAACCCAGTGTAATATTTGTCAGTAGCATCTGTCTCAAGACACTACATTTCCCATAAATCCTGTTGTTTTCTGTCAGAAAGAGGATATATGATGCATTCGTGGAATGTCGGCAGAATGGGAAGAACAAGAAAACCTCCTGGTGATCTGGAGCGGGAGTGTGCATGCAGGGTTACCCCAGTGCAACCTTGTAGTCACACCATTAAAGTAGCCTAAATTAGTGCCTTTTGCTGTGTATTTAGAGCTCTGTATTGAGTGGAACCAGACACAAACAGGGTATAGGTTCTACATTTAAGTGAAATTACCTGAACTGATTTTATTAGCGTTCATATTGGATTTTATTTTTTGCCAGGGATGTTGGCTTTTCAGCAATTAGCAGATGGTTTGTTGATCTCCAACTCAGAATTACATCTAGGAGGCGGACGTGAACAATTTTTTTCAAAGCCAGGTGCTTGTAATGAAGGTTTAAATGATATGAGGTGATCTAGCTGCAGGTCTTTCTCGTGGTGTTTCAAGGAGTCTGGCAGGGAATGCACAGGGCTAACAAACAGCATTCAGATGGATTTGGTACATTTCTGTCTGCTAGTAGGACAATCCATTTAGCCAGGTTCCTGGTACTGGCACACCTAAATGGAATGCAGCCATTATTAATGTTACTAGTCGCACTTGAAGCTGTTTGCCATTAAAAAAAGAATACATAAAATATGCTGTATGATTTTAATCTACCTTTGGAATCCATCCAGAAATGCAAACCACAAACATTTCAAACACTGTGTCCTTAACTTGTTTTGTTGGACCCTGGTTCCAGACCTGTGAGACAAAGCCCACATCTCTCTATCTGGCAGTTCAAATAGGTCTGGAGCTTATTTGCTGTGTTTCCACAACATGTTTTGTTGCATATTTTGAAGAATCACATTGCAAAGGTTTCACAAAATTTTCAGCGTGCTTGAGGTGGTTTTGCCTTTTTCAATAAGACTTAATGTGCTTAATGGGAGATGGAAACATCTTTTTCCAGTAATTTCTGACATAGCAAACATTTAACTCACATGACTGATCAGAAGTACCTTCCTCATATTAATACATGAGATAAACAGAAATATCATATTTCCATTGTGTTTTCTGCATTTTGTTCATCATTTGAGGTTTGATTTGTGCGACTTCCAGTCTGTAATCTAGCTGTGCCCTCCTCTTCTGCAGTGATATAATGGTTTTCTGACTGGAGAATTGACAACACACCCTGTTTATCTCAATGAATCAAACTCCTAATGATCGCATTAAGGGTAGCGGGTGGACACAAGCTTTCATTCACATTTTCTTTTGCTGATTTTTGCTGAAATTCATTTAAAATTTGCAATATAATTGAAGAAGAAATGTACTTTATTTATCACACACATGGTTAGTTGCACACTACAAGCACACACGCCATGCTTCCGTGAAATTATTTTCTCCTCCTTTAACCCATCCTTGGTCCGTCCTTCCTCCGTGGCAGACCAGGAGCGGTGGGCTGCCAGCCGACAGCGGCGCACGGGGACCCAAGTCTTTTCATCACCATTGGTCAGGTGGTGATCTTCTTGCATGTTTTTTTAGTGCGGGTTATTTAAGGAGGGGTGAACCCTGGGTGAACACGGGGAGAACATGCAAACTCCACACAGAAAGGCCCCTTTTTCCTCGAGCAGGCACCAAAGGCATGGTGGAGGACATGCCACCAGCGCCCACAGCGGGATTCAAACCGGGACCTTCTAGCTGTGAGGCGACAGTGTTACCAGTTGTGCCAGCATGCCACCCAAATTGGCCTGAACCCAGCCATTGAAACAACCATTTGGGATGTCATATTCATGCCTACATTGATGAAAAGAGAGGAAAACTGCCTTAAAAATGCCGACAAACATGGATGAGATTGAAGTCGACTTCCAGAAATACCAACTCTTGCATTGGTACGTTTCTACGATTGTCCTTGAAAGCATCAAGCCGAAGTCTCCCTGGCAACTACCAGGACGGTTTTCCTGATGACCGAAACTGACTTCAACCTTCGGGTTACTTTAACCCTGAGCCTACCTGGTTCGGGAGGTCATCGGTTCTGTAAATGGTCTGAGGGAGAGCAGGAGAGGATCACAGGTATTCAAATACCAAAGCAAGAATCTGAAGGAAGCATCTCATTTCTAGGTGCTTGTAGCCGTCAGATAGGTGTGACGTGCCATCCTTAGAGGGTTCGGGGTGATTAATAACTGCCGCGAGCCAGTGTGTGTCTGCTCCGCTCTGATCTGAGCGTCTGGGCACAGGGTGTCTGTTGACTGAACGTCATTCTGCTCCTCATGCTGTTTAAACAACACTTAGAAAAGACCCAGGCAACTCCCGGGGAGGATTCATCTGTCTGCCATCCATCACTGACCCAACTCCTGCTGCCAGGCTCTCCCTCCCCGTCTCTGTTTCTGCCTCAATCCAAGATTCAACGTTTCTGTTTTCCTCTCTTTTTCCCCCCTTTCAAATGACATTAGCTAAGCAAAAACCTGAGCTGAAAATCATCCTAGATAATCCCATCCAAAAGTTAGCGAGTCAACACTCCCCTCCAGACTAAATCCTGCAGAAAACAGACCCGATCACTTCATGCCCCGGACACATTTCCCAGCAACCTGAGTTGTTGCTGATTAAAATATGTGCATTAGCTGATCATACCACATTGTATGAGAGGTTGGAAAAGCGAGAGGAAACCCAATCCACTCGGGCTGAGTCGAAAAAGCCGCAGAGGAGTACCATTTCCCTTCGGAGATATGGCTTGTGCAAACAGCCCTTGCTTTAACAATAACAATGGTCTCACCCAGCCAGGCCAAGCTAACTAATGACAGATCCACACCTTAATGCTGAGCAGTTGTTTGGGTTTAGGCAAAGGAGGCCGTGTGTGTGGTGTGTGTGTGTGTGTGTGTGAGGGGTGGTTTTTGGGGGGAAAGAATGGCAGTTGTCAGCGGGTGGCTCGTGCCACTGGAAAACTCCCTCCTTCTTTCCTTCCTTCCCTGGACAGAGAGCAGCACCCACGATTCGGGCGGAGATTGTGGGAGAAAAGCTCTGACGCAGCGAAACGCTACTCTGAGCGACGGAGGACATCCAACTATAACGCAGCACATTTTTACAGCTTATTGAATTGTGCTGGAGGCAGGATGGAGTGGTGAAGGGAGGGCAGGCGTCTTGAATTATTCCTCAGCGTGTTTTCGGTCCTCTCTCTTTTGTAACAGTTACAGCTTGTCTCTCAGCCAGCAGTGCCCCATTTCCTTTGTGGGCCCCTCTCTGTCTTTACACTTGTGGTATGGTAATTGGTACCTTGCAGGGTGCAATGATTTGATGTGCTTATTAGGGTTATTTGGTGTCAGGTGGAGGCAAATCTAATCTTAGCTGCATGTGCACTGTAAGCTCACAAGTAAACTCTGGGCATCTCTTTCCAGCCAGCGAAGTGCCTCATTAACATGTTAAGTGTACTGAAGACAGTGTACCATAAAAACATCCTTAGTTCGCATTTTCTGATGTATCAGATGAAGGATATTTTCCACGTATGCAAGTCTGAGCTAATTTAATTTATTAAATCTTTGTCACGGAGCAGACCTGAACCAGACAGCTGCACCACAGCATTAAAAAAAACACAATATTCATCTTAACTCCATGTTCACTTATCTAGCTTTCAGTCATATCTCACAGTGCTCAGATCGATACAAGGACCACACTTATAAGCACAGTAGCATTCCAATATTATTCACAGTATTCAGAATTTGATGCGGGTCACATATTTTCCGAATTAGGGCCTCTTCTGAATAGAGCATTTTCCAATTAAGATGGGGATATGCTGCTCTTTTCAGGTTTTAGACCATAGTTTTATATACAGTGCGTTAAGAATATGCATCCCTACCACAGTTTGCAACACATGGCCTCTTTACGTCAGCTCTGTGCATTGCCTTGCCAATTGTCTGCCATGTCTTCACTGTGAAAGAATTGGATATCAGAGGGTTTTTGGATGTGTGCAAAAATTGCAAAGCTGACCTTTTCAAGGAGGTGGTTGAACAAAGGAAAATGGGAGGCTGTCTTCATTAATCGTTAAGAGTATGCACGGCTGCATGAACGCAGAATATTTGTGGAATAGTCATTAGATATGTAAACAGCTTAATGGGAATGGTCTTTTCTGGAATATTCTGTGCATGTAATCGTAGTAAGTGCAGACCTAAAATTGAGACTTTGAATCTTATGTTCAACAACAAGGGTGCACACTCATAGGTTTGCTGAATGATGGCTAAGTTCCATTCGGCTGCTTCAGGTTCAGGGTTCTGGTATTGTGCATGCTGGCTCTCACATACTGTCACGCTGCCATGGCTTAATGGACACACTTGCATTGATCACAGCTGTTGGTACTTGTGTGTAAGTCAAAATGTTACGCCAGCAGCAGAAATACAGAACCTGCAGGAGTCCTGACGGCTTCCATGATGGCCAACCACAACAAGCTCATCTCATTCCCTTCAGAAGCAGGAGACAGATGAAATGGATCTGGAGGAGAGAGGCAGATAAGAAAAACTCACGCAAAGTATTACAGAAAGAAGCAAATGTGTAACACTAGAAATAAATTTAGACTTCTTTTAAAATGTCATTTTCTGTTTTCTGTGCAGCACTGTATCCATATATTGTTTCATGTTTTATTTAGTTATCTGTAATGTGCAAATCTGCAGCAGCTTTGTGCAGATGCCATGAAGAAGTGCTGTTAACAGACCAGGAAAATAGCTTTTAATAATATTGCCTAATCAAAAATAATGTGACTTGAAACAGGTTCTTCACACTGATTCTTCCAGTTTTCCTGATTCTACAGAAAATCTGTGTCAGTCACCCTGCTCTCCCTCTCTCTCTCTCTCTCTCTCTCTCTCTCTCTCTCTCTCTCTCTCTCTCTCTCTCTCTCTCTCTCTCTCTCTCTCTCTCTCTCTCTCTCTCTCTCTCTCTCTCTCTCTCTCTCACACACACACACACACACACACACACACACACACACACACACACACACACACACACACACAGATCTACTTAATGAAACAGTGATGATGTCTGGCTGCTTTGGCTGGCTCACTTCAGCTGCGTCCCTCCGCTGAAACCTCCATCCTGCTTTAACCACAGCCATCCGGATTAAAAGACCACTTTTAAAGGAAGGAAGACTTAGAAACATTTAATGGCATAAATAGTTACCGCCAATTTTGCTAAACAGAAAAGCCATTTGTTAAACAGTGGTAAGAATTAAACTGTGCAGTCTCCCTTCCGGCATTAACCCTGCATTTGTTCTGCAAAGGAATTTTTGATTATTCTCCAATCAAATGACATGTGTAGGTATTATGTCACACATGTTTCTCTACCAGCTAGTTAGCTGTTATTTTTCATCAGAACAGCACTTTTATTACATTCACACCCCTATTTGTGCTTTAGGGGACGTACATCAAATGACACAACACGGCTAGCATTTAGCATATTGATGCTACAGCTTAGTTCAGCATGTCCAGTCGAGGCTGATGGGAGCATTAGTTTAGCAGGTATTGAGTCTTAAACTAAAATAGAGGACAAATTGATGTGGTGAAAGTAAGCAAAGCCGTTTGGTTCATCCTCTGGGGGCCATGGATGTCTGTATAAAATTTCCTGGCAATCCATCTGATAGATCTTTCACACTGGACCACAGTAGTGGATCAACCGTCTGACCTGCACCGAGTCAGCCCGGCCTTTATCTTTCAGCACTTAAAATACATGTTCATGTGAGTCCAATATAAATCCAGTGTCAGGAATCAAGTGACATTCATTTCTTGACACCTTTGCATTAATATTCCTACTTTTGTCTTGTTTCATAATATTGATACTCTAGAAAATGTACTTAAGCAAGAACAGCTACTTTAAGAAGCAGTATTTCTGTCACCCCAGTCCTTTCCCCCAGTCGACTCAGTTCATATAATACATCTCAGGGTTTTTTCAAGGTCTTTTTCAGGCTTTCCTATAGTTGTTTGTTAAGCTATCTGATATTCACTTAAATAAACCTCGTCTCTCCTCATATGTCAGCATGTGGGGAGACACAGGGAAGCGAGCTGGGCCAGAGAGTGTAAGATATAGTACAGTACTGTGACTTTCCAGCCTTCAGTGTAGAGTAGTGAGAGGAGCTGGGACGCTGAAGGAAGCTGACTGTACCCATTGAAGTCCTGTGGAACCCTGACATGTCCGGCTCCAGGCTTTCATAACTCAGACTGCATGTCGAGAGCGCGTGCCGAGCCAGGCAGCATCCGCTCTCTGTCTTGTAACCCAGACCCAGTAACCTTGTGCAGATCAGAGGGGTGTGGTGTCTCCCCACTCTACAGTATGTGTACTCCTCCATAATAAGTGGCACCATACAATCACAGTTCTAGAGCCTTTTATTTTCATTCATGCCAGCTACATGAGAACTGCATTAACATAGGTCTGCTGCAACCGTCTTGCCCACTTAATGTATTTTGGGAAATTGAGTGTTACAGAAGTGAGTTTGCATTTCTGAGAAGCATGCTTTGTGTGGTTTCCAGATGTCCAGTGCTCTTTCTCTGGATTGTTCGGGGTTTTGCCGGAGAAAACTCAGCAGAAAAACTTCCATTTTTATCTCCATCATGAGCAGCTAGCTTTGACTCTCCTCTGTAAGCACTGGCTTTTCTTCAAAATGCCTCATCAGTGGACCATACTGTATGGACTGAAGTAATATATCAGTGCTGGAATAATGACTGTTTTGCCCGTGGGCCTGAGAACAAACTTTAAATTTGTCTTGACATGTTGATTGGTGGCTGCACGGTGGCGCAGCAGGTAGTGCGGGTGCCTCACAGCAAGAAGGTTGCCGGTTCGATCCCTGGGTCAGGCGGGGCCTTTCTGTGTGAAGTTTGCATGTTCTTCCCGTGCATGCATGGGTTCTCTCCGGGTACTCCGGCTTCCTCCCACAGACCAAAAACATGCTCATTAGGTTAATTGATGACTCTAAATTGTCCGTAGGTGTGAGTGTGAGCGTGAATGTTTGTTTGTCCTTGCATGTGGCCCTGCAATCGGCTGGCGACCGGTTCAGGGTGTACCCCGCCTCTCGCCCATTGTAGCTGGGATAGGCTCCAGCCCCCCGCAACCCCGAAAGGGATAAGCGGTATAGATAATGGATGGATGGATGGATGTTGATTGGTTGCTCCATCATTTATTTTTACAGCTCGAAATTGTTTCTTTTTCCAAAATCGAGAACAGGATGAATTCAGGTTGAAGCATTTTGGAGTTGCTCAACACACCTTTAACCCTGTGCAAACAGTGGTCATTTTCAAAGCCACACTTGGCAAATTGCATGACACATCTGTAGAAACCTCCCCCTCTGTTACAAATGCTGAATATCATAATGCGCATTTAAAAAGCTCGTTTCTTTCAGCACTTTTCTCTGCCATCCATAAATGTTCAAATTCTTGGCAGTCAAGACGAGAACATGAACGCATGACTCATTTGTTCAGCTGATGTTGTTAATATTTGATTTGTCCTCGTGACAAAAGATGGGAAGAGTTAACTTTTGCCACAAATCTTCATCAGCGCTCATCACATACTGTATTTTCCCATTTAAACCAATAAACATGTGGTGTGCTGGCAACCGCACACTAAACAATGTCAGTGCAGCATTACGTCATTTGTGAGTGTGCGTTTGAATAAGAACCCTGCAGAATTAGACCTGCTTTTGTGCATTGTGTGTGAGCCGTTGTGGATGTGGTGGCTGTGCTGATGTAAAGCAAGCCAGCTGTGGTATCGTGTCTGATCCTGATTCGCCACATCTGGTCTCATCACCTCAGGAGCTTTCACGTTGTCAAAGTCTTCCTGCAGTGTCCTGATCGTTTGATTCCAAACTAAGCTTCTCTGAGCAGAGTTTATCTCTCAAAGCTCTGTGTGATTGTCTGCATGAGTCACAGCCCCGCTCTAAATAAGATTCAGATTGGAGCCAACAAATCCATTGTCAGGAATCACTTGTTACCTCGACTGTACCTTTTAAACCGACAATTGACTTGTGAGGTTTGATTTGAATTTCTCTAATTGTTTGTGAGGTCATAGCTGGTGTGCCTTTATAGGGGTATTACATTGTAAATTTTATCATTTACCATAAGAAACTGCAACTCCCGACATCTGTTTTTTAGTCATTTAAAGCAGCAGTGAAACCTAGGTAATGTTTTTCCAACAGCCATGTCGCCACTTCAATTGCTGTTCTCTTAGATGGTGAAAATGTCTGCACTTGAATTAGCTCTGAATAATATAATCCACCAAATGGTTTGTTATACAACACTTGAACATATAATAAGTCATTTTGCATTGTGCTGATGGAGAAATGAGATCGGTAGTCACTCCAACGCTGACTCAAAATGTCCACTTCATAACCCTCCACCAACACGGCAGCACCTTCCAGTCTGTTTAAGCTCAATAATAGCTCCACGCTGGATTTCTTCCTACTGTTTGGACAGCGCCAGTTTTCTGTGCCCATGCAGGTCATACCTCTTTCTTCACAATGCCACGGTACCACTCTCCCCTCTCGAACCTGTCTCGTGTCTGCGCCGCCTCACCATGCTAGTGTTACATGTGGCGCTAGGAAATTGCCCGGGCTGATTTCCTGCCATCTAAATGCCTTAGCGTAGCCTTCACGGAGCGGAGGAAAGGAACAGGACGTGGGAGGGGTGGCGAGGTGCAGTGAGAGGTCATCCTTTTATCAGCTGAATGGTTTTATCTGAGAGGACTTTGAGTGGAATTCGCTCACTGTGAAGCAGTCCCTCACACTGGGCAAGTCAGTGTGAGTGACAGCTTCTTGTTGCTAAAGAAAATGTCAGGAGGGATGATGAGTTCCAC
This sequence comes from Chaetodon trifascialis, assembly GCF_039877785.1. Classification (NCBI taxonomy): domain Eukaryota; kingdom Metazoa; phylum Chordata; class Actinopteri; order Chaetodontiformes; family Chaetodontidae; genus Chaetodon; species Chaetodon trifascialis. Next base: position 17,565,850 of record NC_092076.1, on the reverse strand, counting down.
AGTTATCCTGACAACAGGCGAAATTAGTCTCGCTAAATGAGTTGGCTGTGAATGTGCTGTATCTGAGATTCTAAAAGAAGCTAAATCCAAGTCTTCAAATATATAACCTTTGCATTGATTGAAAATATAGTAATAGTTTTCATGAACACAAATTAACCTGTTGGAAGAGTTTTCCTGTCATGTTTCTAACACATGCTGAGTCTGACTCGAGCCCCCTGTGATCCTGAACAGCTAACTAAGACCAACAGTTGCTTCAACTTAAATTAAAGCAGCATTGACAGGTTTTCACTGAGTGGCAGAACTCAACAGCCAGATGAACAGCACATACATTTGACACATTATGGTCTTTATTATGACTAAACATGATGTCGCCATCATCAACTGTCGCCATTCCCCTATCATTACACGACAATAGCATTGATTTGGAGTGTATCTTAACCTGGTGAATGAATAAAGCACATTCACTTCTTTTATCTCTAGTTTGGTCTCCACACTTGGGAAATAAATCTCGGTCTGGGTTTGGGTACTAGATGCCTGATCGTAGATAACTTTGGTTGTAGGCTGGTAGCGCACAGATGTTGCATAATTTCTTTTTGCTTGTTAATCATAGCTCTGATAAACCAGCTGCTGTTTTTACTTCTACTTGAGTAGCAACTTTAAAAGTATCACTTTGGAATGTGTTAATGTTAAACCATGGAGCGTTACCATTAGCTCCGATCATTCTGAATAGTTTGAACAGAGTGGTGGTGGTGTGTGCGTCAATGTTTTGCACGTCAACAGAACATCATAGCATAATCATAATGAACATCATAAGGAGAATTTGGAGTGCTGCTCTGGATTTAGGATTTTGTGTGTGTGTGTGTGTGTGTGTGTGTGTGTGTGTGTGTGTGTGTGTGTGTGTGTGTGTGTGTGTGTGTGTGTGTGTGTTGTTTAATTCCTCGCCTCAACAGCAAATCTCTCCAGGAAATGTCTTTTTGAGTATCATGTCTGTAATGACAGGAAGGTCTGGATATTGTTACATCTCAGAAATGACTTGCTCCTCATTATGACAAGTCACTGTGACAGTTTTGAAACCACAGAAGAAGTAGTTCTATCAGCTAATAAGAGAATAAGTAGCACATGATGTGCCAAGCAAAGAAGCAAATCTGAGAAATTTCGCTTTTTCAGCCTCCTTTGACAGAATCGTGCAACTCCTCAGACCTAAAAACACAAGGAGATAATGAAAAGCATCCAGCTTTCTCTGGACTGAGCTTGCTGGTGCTTAAGGGACAGTTTTACATTTCACTGTTCAGTTTCGAGCCGACATTTCCTGTGTGCCAAACAGATTTGGAGCCAGTGACCATACCCATAATTTAGGCGAATAGGGTGAATCCACAGGGTCTCAATTATACAGGATGGCACACTCTTTTCTTAAGCTGCCTCAATTTGTGATTTAGGCGGAAAAGATGGATGTATTTTTACATCAAACCCTGGCCAAGTGCAGCTTTAAAGCCTAGTCTGTAAAACTCAGGAACCATACTAAGCTCTGGTTTGCTCAGTCCTCTTGAACTCCGAGCCATGAGCTGAGCTGCTCATCGCACCACTGAGGCTCGTAATTAAAAATCTCCAGTTACTTCCTCCTTACCTCTGCTGACCCCGGCCTCGTGGCTCAGCTGTACCCAGGGCTAGTGAGCCGCCTCTGGGGAGCCACGGGAGGAACTTGGCCTGGGCGCTGGATGGAGACCGGACGGCGTTGGGAAGTAATGGGGATGTTGACTCAGGGGTGACTAGGGTGGGCGGACGTAACCGCTGAAGAAGAGCGTGCCAGGTAAACACTGTGCAATCCTGATGCCAGATTAGTCTTGCTTATGATGCCAGTGTGTAGGCAGCTATGCTGTCTTATATGGCTTTCTGTCTCTGGGGGGAAAATTGTGGAGATGAATATGATTGAATAGGCAGAGAGACACAAAGACAAAGGGGAGCAGACGGAATGAGAAGACGGCCGAGCGAAAGAGACAGGAACACGCTGCAAGCGATCATGTTTCTGTCTCTGGGGTTGTTATTAAAGCGGCATCTAACACCCAGGAATGCAGGAATGACCGCTGACGTCTTTCTCATCAGGTAGAGAGGAGACGGGGTGGAGAAAGTGTCGGCTTGTTACAGGAAGGAACTGATACTGCAGGGCCATCTGAGGATTCAAATATTGCCACTCAGGGGAACGACAGGAAGACAGAGGTATCACCTCTGTCAAGAATGAAGCCGAACAACAGCCAGAGAGCGACAAAGAAAAAGAAAAACGTCTTTGAATTAAACCGCGATTGAATAACACCTAAATCCTTCACGGCGAATGAGCCAAGGCTAAAGGTAACACTGGCCCCCTGTCACTGGGACCCCCCTCCTGGAGCAGCAGCCCACTGTGGTGAGTGAGCGGTGGAGTAGCAGAGGGCCATATGTACAGTAAGCACTCTGTCTATCTCATAGGGTCATTCAGCCGTGTGGTTTGGCAGGTCGAGCTGCGATGTAGGTGGCTGCGAGTGAAGATATGGAGACCTATGTGTGCTGAGCTTAAGTATTCAATTTACCTCTGCCATTAGGACACATTACACATTGAGTCTGTGTGTGGAGAGGGCAAAAGTGTTGGCTTATTGCAGCTAATCCCTCACCTTTAGCCTGCACCTGGCATTGTGCAGCGCCTTGTGTTAGTCATGCAACTCAAATTTAAGATTCTAAGAAGGAAGTCCAGGCCTAAGCTTCTGCAAACAGTGCAGAAAAGCGCCCGCTATCAGCTGACTGGGAGAGCCGCGAGGAGGAGCGTCTGTTTCAGCGATGGCGCTACTGCTCACAAATATACCTACACAGAGGTCCTCCCAAGCGTCGGCCAGACATATATCAGTACTGTTTCATATCAAAGACCTTTATTTTGGCAATCACTGATGTTTGCTTGGAATTAGCACGTTTTAAAAAACTCATTTGGTTCTGTACATAGTGTTAATGCACAGGAAAAACACAAGCTAAAACCTTTTGACGTCTGTCTGGGTAATATGGGCTTATAGGAAGCTTAGACAACTTCCCATAAGACAACATAGAGCCATGCAGGGTTTCGGAGCACAAATGCCCTTTGTGGGAAACACAGAGCGGGCTCTCTTGAAGTCCTGAAGAGGAGAAAATGATCCCCCTGAAAAAAAGGTCAAGTTGTAGCTATTGTAAAAGTACCACTTTCTACTGTAGCTTGCTGATTATATGTCTGCAAGAGGATTGATATTTTTGTTAAGTTTTCTCCATTTGCAACTGCCAGAGGGGAATCGTAGTCATTGGGCCTGTTTATCAAACTGCTACAAGTTAAAATTTGGACTTGAGTGACAGATGAAAATACAAATCCTCCACTTTAACTGTACCCACCAGTAATGTTAAAATTAAAAGCTTTTTATCAAATTTCTTCAGAGCTAAAAATTCTCGTATTTTCTAGAGCTCTAGCGTTTGATGAAAGTAGATCCTTGATGCCTGCCACATGGAGACAGAGGTGAACACAACTCCAGTCATGAATCCTTCAAATGAGGCAGTTTTAGCCTCCAATTTGCATTTGATTTGAACATCTGATACAATGGTACAAAACATTTTCAAATGTGTTGAGGGAGCTAACGACAAGAGAAAAACAGATTTTTGTTGCCAGTCGCTTCTCATGCATCATTATGGTGCCTCTTATCGGTTTTCTCTGATAAGCAGAACGTATTTCCTGCTCTAGCTTGAAATTCGTTTTGTTCCTGTTTCAGTCGATTTGCTATTGCATCATCCATACTTGCATAATATAAATATATTTGGTTGTTGTTAACTGACATGCGCATAAGCACATAAAATGCACTAACAAAGATGACATGCTCTTGCAGAAGACAAATTTAATAATTCTTTAAAAGAGTACACATCATGGTGGATATGAGATAAATCCTTGTCTCTGATAGGCTATTCCTGCTCGGAGCAAACATGATTAATCATGTGTTCATCTGAGACGCTCTTGAACATTACTCCTACACTTCACTTTATGCAGCACATTTTTTGGCTCATTAGATCATTTTTAATGTGCAAAGTTTGATCAATGCAGGCCCTGGATGAGATACAGCTGTGCCCCAGTGTACTCCACTGAAACAACGCTATTACTGTAGCGTTGTTAAAGAATGAAAGTATGAGGTGAGGCCTGCACTGTGGCTGCTACTGTAACCATCTGAATTTGCAAGCTTTTTTTTTTTTGACATAAAGGTATTTTTCTATTTATTTCCAGTGTTTACCCTTTTCCCTTCTGAAAATAAAGTATGAAACCTATTAACCCGGCGGTTAAGTAGTAGAGCCCTGATATTGCTTCAGACCCGTGTGGCTTGTCCTCCTTTCCTGCCTGTGTACACTGAAGCTGTGCCAGAGCGGTGCTGCGCTGCGATGTGCTGCGATGTGCTGTTCTATTCTGTGCTGTCCTGTGCGATGCCGGCTCCTCGCGAGGTGCCAAGTGATTTTTATCACTGGGAAAACAGTCTCCTTCCAATCTCAGCCCTCTTAGGAGCATATGAATACACTTTACACTCACACGAAGGAAAACAGGTAACCTGAGACCAGGCTTGGGGCAAGAGCTGAGCCCACAGGTAAAAGGGCTGCAGTGTGTCAGCGTGTGTGCAGTGTGGCATCTGAGTGAGTGTGTGTTGGACTTGTTCACACTCATGGATGCCTTTATGAGCAGAGGTGTGTCTGCACAGCATACAGTATATGCTTCAGTTTTAATGCTGCACATACACGAGGTTTTTGGCACAAATGATGCACGTGGCTGACAGAAAGTGAGAGCAGACTGAGGAACTGCTACTATGTACGCTGTTTTAATTTCTACCTGTATTTATTCAGGTCAGCTGGGCAAATCTGACCTTTTCCAGCAGTGCCCTGTCTCACGTTTACACATTGACACGTGGACGCTGCTCAGTGCAACCAGAGCTTTCTGCTGTCAGCTGCATGTCAGCAGTCACATGCAAAACACCTTGCTCAAAGACAACACGAGCTGTTGAAGGAGGAGACAGCCTTGCTTAAATTTCCAGCTGGGCCGACTGGGATTTGAACAGGCAACATTTTCCTGCTTACTTGGGATGCAGATGAGTTTGGTGTAATATTCATTCCCCCATATCCCTATGCAGCATGACTTTCCATGATATTGTCTTGGCAAAATGTAGACAAAGAGTAGACGTTCAGTTAGGTTCCTCCTCGCTAACTTTTTTACCAGTTTTCACCAGATGTATCAGCCAGTGCAGCATAAAACTTGACTTATGCTACAAAGCTTGTTTTTACCTCATGATCTGATATCGCAGCCTCATTTGACAGTCGATGAGGTGAAGTTAGAGATGATCTCAAAAGTGCATATATGAACAAATTAATTGATTTCTTTTTAAAGACACTGAAATATGCCTTTATTCTCCCCCAGTTGCATGAACAACCTGATTTATTTTCATTTTTCATTAGTATGCAATGAGTCTGAGTGATCTATTATCGGCTTTTTTTTGTTGTTGTTGTTGTTCGTTTCTCTTTACTTTGCCATACCTAAAAACTTCAGACCAACTTTGTATTCATCTGGGCGTCCTCCCATGATAAACATAACCTCAAACATGCAATATGGCCCAATGCAATTCTGACTTGTATTCTCCCAATGCTGAACCCTCCTGTTCTATTTCCACTGTTCATTCCCACCCCGACCATAAACGGTGGCTTTTAAGGTGGAGTTCAGACACAAATCATGCTTTATTATTTCATTTATTTTGCTATGGTTAAAATATAATCTTTTAAATGTTTAATATTGTGTGGGCAGCTTATACATATATGTGTGAGGAGTTTAAACAGCAGTAGAAAACAATGAACAGAAGAAAGAAAATTAAGCGACATTGACGATTTATACCAACTTCTGGTATAAGTCGTGTATATTTTGCAGAATCACTTGCATGCAGACAAGAAAAAAACAATATAGATAATAGATTTGCATTATAAATGAAGTATTTTATCTTGCGTATCTGGCACTAGAAATATGCCTGAAGATGACTTTTACCCTCAACCATGACATAATCAATCCATGCAGTCATTTTCAGGGGTGATTTCCATGTTTGTTTTAATCACATATGTGGAAAAGGAGACCCCTGGAAAGAAGCCATGACTGTAACATGGAAACTTTGTGTCCTAAGACGTCGATCTGGAGTAACAGCCACCATAGTTGCTGACTTGAACAAGGCAAGGCAGGGCCTGTCAAAGGTCCTCTCCTCATCAACTTGTGTTTATTTAATTTCAGAATTTCTTTTATACACACACATGTACATTAATCCCCAGTCATATGTCTCCATCCCTCCCTTGCTCCATCCTTCCCTCCTTCTTTCACCAGGGCTGTTTATTTTAGATTTTTTGAGGAAAAACCTGCAGTGAAATGAAAATAAAGGTAGCTTCACACTCATAATATTTGGAGTGGAGAGCAATTTATTTTCCTTTTATTAAATGCTGATTAATATGCAGTGTTGGGGAGACTAATGCAGCGGGTTTCATTTCCCCAGTATCCTGTGCTGAGCGGGCTCTGCCTCAGAGGTTGAACTGGCCGCAAACAGGCTGCAGATAAGTCTGGTTTGAATTAAAAGAAAGAAACTCCTTTTCACCATTGCTCTTTTCCTGTTTCTTCTTCCATCCTTTTTTTCTCCCTGTTTCTGAGCTTGTAATTGTCAAGATGAGGTGTGTTTTGGGGCCGGTGTTAATGTGGATGCCGGGAATGTCCAGACCCTAATTGCTCTGGTTAAATTTTCTCCTGGATTCGGACGTGTGTGTGTGTGTGTGTGTGTGTATTCCCTTTAATTAACAATGAGCATGTATCATTTTGGCAGACTGAGGAAGTTAGGCCAGACGGTAACAATGCTGCCTCAGCAGCCGTAGCAGGATCTCAAACCACATTCTTAGTGTATGGAACAGCAGCTCTTTTTTTTTTTTTTTTTTGCTAAATACATCAAGATCTGCGTTAGAGAATAGTGCATTCACTGTGAATCAGCACTCCTGAAAAATGTAACGAGCAGAAAAGTAAACCTCAATACAACTTTACTCTATTAATAACTGGCCACAAATTTTGGTTGTTTCTCATCTGAAACTCGTTATCAGAAAGAGTAAAACCAGACAGTCAGCTTAGACGAATGTGCGAGTTTACCAATATGTCGCCAATCAGAGATTTTAAATGAAAATCTGATATCTGCCCATTGGTGTCCTCCACTGGAATGACAAAGATCAGGGTATCATCATTTTACAGCCTCCAGGTTGCTACATCTGAACATTCTCCAATGGAAACTCCTTCAGGAACTGCTGGCTCACAAATGTACTGACATACAGAATGTAAGAGTACAATATAAGAATTGGCCACCTCCTACTGAATGTGGTTGTAGCTGGAGCTAACTGGCTAGCATGCTAACTTCTCTGCAACACTATATATAGACATCTTGGACATAATTTTAGAGCTGTTACTTCTTCACATTTTAATGATAATAGTAGTTCTTTTTTTGAATGTTATAAACTAAAACTCTGGCCATGTCTGACACATTGTGCATGATGAGCTGACGATGTTTCAGTTTTTCCACCATGACGATAATGACATAGGAAGAGGTGGAACATATAGAGATATTGACATTTGAAATAAAATAGCAGCTGTCACACACACACACACACACACACACACACATATATAGTGTGTGCGTGTAAAATTAAAGCCGCTATTTTCAATATTTTTTATTCTAAATATGTATCAAATGACTCAATCAGATGTCGCTCATATAATTATGTAATTACTTTGCCCTTCCTTTAAATTCTAACATCCTTTAGCTCATTGTTTTGATTTTATAGCACAGTACTCGACTGTTTTGATTGAGTCCCACAGTTCTCACCAGGTTCTGCAGGTGCTCTATAATATCTGCCAAGCACCAGACAGCAGACAGACAGTCAGTGACTAGTGAGAACACAGTGGAGCATTTAGCGGCTTCAGAGATAGACATTACAATATTGGACTTGCATTCATCAGGTGGCCAGAAAAAGAATGAGTACTGTTAAAAAGTTGCCCATGTCACCTTAAAATATTCTTCTGGCCACTACCACTTCAAAATGATGGAGATCAGCAAATAAAATGTTGATATGTCTTTCGGTGTTAATTAAAGCTACATCAGTAAGATGGAAATGGCCACAGGGAGATTCATACATCTTGTAGCATCATACAAGTAACACACAATTAAAAATGTGCACAGACAACAACAAAAACACAGCAGCTCAAGCGAATATACACAAATTCCATGTGTGTTTCTTTGCATGTGCACATACTTACACGCAGACAACACCTCAGAGACGAGGACCTGGTAGGGAACTATGACTCACGTCGGTTGGATAAGCAACGTAGGTCGGCCCATCATGTGAAAGGCTGTCCTGGAACAACTCCGTAACCGTATAACTCGCTGTTTAAACAGGCCTCTGAGAGATGCCCTCTCATTTCCTGTTGGAAAAGCTGATCAATCACAGCTCTCATCACCTTTGAGTCAGGGAGAAATAGAGATGTGGCTGGACTGGTTCGGGACAGAGTGAAAGGTGAGATGAGTGGAGAAATGACAGGAGCGTGAGGTCTTTTTTAAAAGCGCTTTATAATACGTACGAGTGGCCGAAACGTCGAGACAGAGAAGGACCATGAGTAGCAAAACGTAGAGCAAGAGGCATATAGTTCAGACCGTGAAGGTGCAAGACCATATTCTGAGATGTGTTTGAGAAATTTACGTTTGAAACGGACACATATTATTGTCAGAAATAAAATTTTGTAATTGTTAAGTGGACAATCAAAAATACATTAAATGGAGCACTTCAAACTAGAATGAAGATTTCCTTTGGGATTTGTTAAATTGGGCAGAAAGCAAACAAACAAACAAAAAAACCCAACATCTTCTGAAATCAACATCTTGAAACAAACGGACAACATATATTCCCTCTGTAGGCCAAAAAGTGTAGTAAACAGAAAGATGGAGGAAAAGGAAAGGAAAAGAGGAAGAAGAGAGGAGAAGACAGGATTGGACCTGATTCGATGCTGGCTCAGAATCGAGAGCACTCACTCCTTCCCTTCTCAATTTGTCTCTGTGAGTGTTTTACAAGAGCTAGATGAATTGTGAGAGGTAACATCCATCTATCAATGCAGAAAGAGGAATGTTCCACTCTTAGCGGTCCTGCCTTCGCTCCTTCCCCCTCACCCGGCAGTTAAAACAACACATTGTGCCAGCAGCTCTTGATTTCCACTGCTTCAACACCATGTCGTTTTTCAACCGAGGTCCATCAGAAGCATTTAGGCTGTAAGCAGAGCAGACCCCGGTAGCCAACTCGCCCCTGCCTTCTCTGACTCAAACCATACTCAGCTCCAATTTGTCCAGACATGGGCCAGTGTGTGGGTGTCTGTGTGCGGGTGGGTGTGGGTGTATTCTGATACGCTATATTTGTGTAGATGAAGCACTGCAGAAGAACTTTTTGTGCTATTTTTATGTTGGAATGTTGCACCAGACAACAAAATGGATATTATTTAACAATGTAATTCTTTGCTGTTAGCTGTGTTACAACTTGCTAAAAAGGCTAACGAACTAGACCCACGCTACTAGGTTACTGTCGCCCATGGAGGACCTTTTGACTACGGTTAATTCATAAACTAGTGCAGAACTAGAGAAATAGGCTAGAGTTAAAATCAAGTTTTGATTGAGGTGTTTTAAAGACACAGAGAAACGGCAGGCACAGTGTCTTCTTGTAGCTTCCATAACGTGACATTTTTCTGAGGGAAATGGAATATATTAGCTAAATATTATTTCAACTGATTTAAAATGATTCAGGGTTTTGAGTTGATCATCTGATTGTAGTCACGTCTTGGAAAACACAGCTGATCCACAGTGATCTGAAAGCTGTGGCAGACTATTTGTCTTCATCCACACCCCCTTTCCTCACGCTGTTAGAACATAAGGGGGACAAGTAGAGCAAATGAGTTGACCATGACAATGATATCCAGACATATAGCTGAGATATTGTTCTGTTAGCTAATGCCCACAAGCTAACAAGGTCCATGGCGGATATGTGGGTGATACAAATCCCATTTAATTGGATACATGTATGCTTTCTATAAATACTTTCACTGGTTTACAGGGAGAAAACAGAGGGAGATTTGACATTAACAGCTGATGATGACACATGAACCCACACAACATAAGAACTTGGAAAATTCTAATGCTTATTTAAGTATGATCACATGCTGGGTTGCACTGGTTTTGCACATATTTTCAATTTCTGTGGTACTTTGGACTTCCACTTGTTGTGTTAGATCTATTGCTGTCATTGTAAATCTACCACTTCTTAGCCATGCTAGTGGGCTCTGAGAAAGGCAATGCAGACTGGTCAGTCAGTTGGTCAACCACTTTGAGCCAGACTGAAATATCTCACAAACCCTTGGCTGGAATGGCATCATGCTGTAGACTCTTAATCTTATTGTTTGGATAATTTATCTCTGGTACATATTTTCTTCTGTGCCCTGAACAAATGCATGAAGTGAGATTCCTTGGATGGTTGTAATGTGTATCTACCAAAGGTCAAACCTATAGCTAAGACTACACTGTGTAGTCTGGCCACAGGGTTGCTTTCAGAACTGTAACACTGAGGCTGCCAATCCCTCGTTAACTTGCCATGTCCTGTTGAAAAGAAAAGAAAAAAAACAAAAAGCCCTGCAAAAAAAAAAAAATCTGTGAAATGGATCCCCATTACAGCTCCATGTATTATAGCAGACTTTAGTTTTATGAGCTTTTAACAAGTTTCCCAGGGGTTGCAATAATTTCTGTGGTTTATTTTCGGAACATTTACTTTTTCTTTTCCTTAAACGATCGGTATGGGCCTTTAGCTCTCCAGCCTGCCTTTCCTCCATCTCAATCCAGTTTCACACTCCTTCTTTGGGGCACTTTACTGTAGTCGGATAGCATGTTGGTAGAGCCAACATCAATCCTCAGAGCTCCACAATCCCAATTCCAAATCACCTCTTAACGTTATTGCCACTTGATTGACATGTCAGTATATAAAGAATAATACTAAGCAGGAGAGGCATAGCAGAATGGTGACAGAGGGCAACGTCTCTCAAAACCAAGAGCTGAGCTCAAAACATGCAACATGGAGGTTTCTGAGCTGTCAGTGTGTTTGTCAGGGGACACCTAGTCAGCCACAACATCTTGTACCCAAGTGTCATGTTCTGGCAACAAAACATAATTCCTCAGTCTCTCTGTCTGGATGTCATTTCACAAAGCCCGAGATTACTAGAAATCACATCCATATGTGGGAAAACAAATGAGAGAGGGAGAGGATGGTGTAAAACATGACTTCCACCCTCAGCTGTGCCCACAAGAGCTGCTATGTATGGTGTTTTCCTTTGACTGTGCAGATAAATCAGCACAGGGAGGACATCATTGTCCCACATCTTACCATTCTTTCTCCATTCCTTTCTCCACCCGTCATGCCTTCGCCCCATTCTGATATTCCAGACACCCCACTTTCAACCCCCTCCCTCTCATTTTCACAGTCTTCTCCCTCCTCTCATCCTGCATGTTTTTACATTCCTTCTGCTCCCCTCCTCCGTCTGTCCGTCCCTCCATCCATCCGCACACTGCGTCATGTCGGTATTGTGTGAGTCTGAGCAGTTTGTCTGACAGCCAAAGTGTAACGCTACACCTCTGACCTGGGAGAGTCAGCAGTCTGTAGTTTTAGTTAGAGAAACATGTCTTGAAGCTGCTGTGCTCAGTTTTTCGGAAAGCAAATGAGCTCCTTGGCAAAGATGAAAACCAAAAAAAGGAATTACGGTTAAGATAGCTCAGATAAGGTACAGTACATATTATGTATACGTATATATGTTTGCTTGTTTGAACAGGGCTGCTCACTCACTGTCTTTCTTGCTCACTTTGTAGTACTGCAGCTGCCTGTGAGGAGCAGCATGCTCATTCAGAAACTGGATTTTAGTGCCTAAATACAAAAAACTGCAGCAGGAAAGTTAATATTAGACCAAATACTGAGTGCTGCCATCCAGGCCTGCTTTTTGTTGTGGTGTCTGTTTTGTTGCTGCTTGTCAAATAGTTTTTAATGGGACTGTGGATGTATCTAATCCATAAATCATTACTTTTTCCTCTCCACCTTTTACCCCTGCTCAATTGTATTTTGTCATTGATTTGCACAACTTGAACTTGAGATCGTTTCTACCTCAAGAAAAGCTTTGGCATCACGAGCACATCCACGTTACTGCCGTGATAACTCGGCTAGGCGTTACCCCCTCACAAAACATTGCTGTATTCTTTTAAAAAGCACAATTGCCAAAAAATTTATCAAGAAGACATTAACCATATCCATACTTTATACCTCTGTCCCAGTCCAGAGCTTCTAATTTGGATGGTTGTGTTACCCTCAGAGGAAAATGACTCAGCATTCTGCAAACGAGTCACGCTATACTCTCTCCCTGAGTGTTTGTCCCTGTCGATCGGCCAATTCCTTCCCTTGAAAAAAATAAAATGAAACTGCTGCTGTGCTCTTCTAAGCTACAAACCCTGGTGGCTTCCTCAGGATCTGCTGTGCTGATTCCAGTATACGTGTAGGTGCGTTTCTGTGTGTGCGTGTGTGTGTTCAGGATCTGTCTTCTCAGCACTGCCCCCTGCAGAGTGCTCTGGCTGAGGCCCGTTGCCTCCCTGCCAATCATATTTCTCTCATCTCGGGCCAGACAGAGACTCGAGCCAATCAGAGTCCCACTTCATTTCCTGAGAGGAAATGGTGGCCGTAATGGTGCAGTTGTGGGTATCTATTGGCAGCTAATGTAAGGCGGGGCAAGAGACTATGGAGAAATGATTAATTTCAATAACCATGATTGCACAGTGACCAAGGACTCCTGAATCATGTAGCAATAAAAACACGTGACCTTTACAACAGACCTTTTCAATTTCGGGGTTTATGACCTGACCCACTAAGTATAGAGTACTGTGTATTGTGTTTAAGCTAAGTACCTACAAATGTAGAGTTGTAATGGCCTACAAATCCCATTAGCAAGAATAGTGCAGGGGCTTTGGAAGATCACTTTCTTGATGAATGACCAAACCTGTAAGCTGTGATATGTGCTTGGTAAACCCATCAGGAATAGCAGTTTAATTCAGTCTTACTGCACTATTGGCCAGTGCCTTAAGCTGCATAGTTCAGCCATAAAACACACTCCATGATAAATGATGACCACATAGAAAGATTAAGAACAGAGCAAACTTCAGAGTCCACCTCCCCAAACCCCAAAATATGGCCAAGAAACTTTACACAATCCTAGAGAGTTTAAACAAACCCCTGGGTTAGCCAAAATTACTTTGAAGAGGAAATAAAGGAGAATGGTAAAGTGATTACCCAAAGACCCAAGCCATAATAGACAGGAATAGTTCTTTAAAGCTGCTATAGTTAACATTTTCATGTTAACAATGGATTCATTTGCTATATGCATATGTGAGAGGGCTCGCTGACAATGACAAACACACAAGGAATGACCCACCAAGTCTGCAGTTCTAATATTTTAGCTTATTTCTGCTCATGGATTTGGTTTCACGACCTGTGGCTTTACTGCTTTGGTTCACTCTCACTTACACCTACTGTGCACTAGCACCTTATCGCCAAATGACAAACAGACAAAGTTAATAAGTAGCTGGTGAACACAGCGGAGAATTTAGCTACAAGATGGCGGCGACTAAAGCAGAGATTGGAACAAGGCAACTGTTTGCGAGCACACTTCAACTTTATATGGTCATATAAGTGTCAGCTTATTTGTCAGCAAGCTTCCACCAAAAAATGCAATTAATGTACATTTATGTGTCCTTCACGGCCAGGCTAATTTTGCAAGCGCTGACACAAGCGAGACACATTTCCTGCTCTAGGAGTCCAAGATATCATGTTGGAGCATGAGGGGACTCTGTGTCTCGGACTTCCCATATTCTCTTTGGTGTGCATGCACATGAGTCCTATAACACACTCGTACACATAAATATGTAAGTTAGAGGAGACACCAGCCGGCACACAGGCCGGCAGTTACAATCCAGGACACAGCAGATCTGCTACATTGTGCCAAAGCTGCCTCGCCAATAGGTAATTGTTTCCATATTATACAACACATTACACATTTCATTTCTATGTCTTTCTCTCACTGTCTCTGTCACTCTCTCTTTGGCTGGCTTTCTCTTTCTCATTATCACCTCCTTCTCTTGGCATTGTCCATTTCACCCTCCATTGACTTAATGCATGATTTAATATTATCTGCACCAATATAGTAGGTGTGATATCTGTGGTTTCTAATCAAGACAAGTCACTAGCAGGTCTTGCAATTTGCACACACGCACATTCACACACTTGTCCATGTGTCAAGGCCTGTGTTTCTCTCACTGCTGCAGTCTGTGCAAGCTCTGACAAAAATAACTTTTACCATACATTAGGGCACATTTTAGAAAATTCAGACATTCAGCACGAATATACTGAATGGGCAATTTCGGATTCAGAGTGTTCCTACATTAGTTTAGGTTTTTAGGGTTTGGCGTGGGTTTATTTTTCCTCTCCTGCGGCGAGGAGCGTATGCTATGGAGCAGCTCCCACCAGCCCATTTGTGTGGTTCTGTTTCTGTCCCATAAATAAAAGGGGAAATACAGACCCAAATGGGCTCGGCTCCGGTACCAGATGTCTGGGTTTTTTTTTTTTTTTTTGGTTTTTCATTTTCATGGTTGTAAAGAAAAAAATAGCAAAAAATAACAGGTGATGGAAGAAAGAATTCAAATGAGTTCCAGTCCAACAACTGCTTGGTTATGGCTTTTTTTTTCTGTTCGGTTCTGGACTCCACTGCAGAAGTAAAGCTCTGGTTTGTGGGTCGTCATCTGGAGTGTACCACAAAACCATGTGGTGGAACAATGACTGAAATTACCCCCCTCCCGCTATAAGAATCTGGTGCCAAAGCAGGTGTCTGGGCTCTGGTTTCATGGCTTTTTGGGTCTTTCACACATGTCACATTTTCTGGTTGATTGAGCTCTGTCCTGGATTAAATTCCGGACCGTGTGCTACATTAAATTCTGGGACTCGGTCTGGGGTCGCGGTTGCGGGTTTAGCTCTGGGAGGAGATGCTGCCTGGATATGTTTTACTCCACAGAACTCTCAGACCTCAGATACTCTGTCGGCAATTCCACATATTATTTGGGTCAGGATGGCCAGATTAGTGAAGGAGAGCAGGAGGAAAAGAAGACGGGAGGCATGTCAGCAGTTCTGCATGAGGAACCTTGAGAGGGCCACAGAGAGAAAAGTGGAAGACAAATTATATGGACATGATTCAGCAAGAAAGCAAAAGCTGAATGGATGATGGATAGGATGGTGAGGAGGGAATGGGGAGAAGGTGTGAGTCAGCAGCTAGATGGAGAAAAAAAGTAAGAAAGTGATGAAGAGGCTAGAGGAAGATGGTTAAAACCCAAGTCAGTAGTTGCACAGATGTTCTGTCTGTGCGTCAAAAGGAGAAGAGGATATGTAATTTCAGTGGAGCATCTACATACAAGCAGTTTTTACCAGAGTACAGTTGATCTCACCTGGAATGTATTTGACTGATTTCATGCCTGGGATCTTGAAGCTTCACTGATCAGTATTTTATATGAAGAAAGGAAAAAAACAAATGATTTCCTCAACTGAATAACACCCCTGTTTCATCCTATGAGACCGTCTGTGTCAGCAGGAAGGCTCATAGGCTACTAAGCAAGCAACGCAAGAGTTTGTGTTCCAGTATACTGATTATTTTTTTGTGCGTACTATTTAAAACTGTCGTACAAATGTAGAATATGGACATGTAGGTTCTGCCATGCAACGGCTTCTGTGGCTATTGATGTAAAATGTTAAGAGGAAAAGAAGTGCGAGCGAGAGTGGTGGTTTGGAAATGTATCCGCTCGGCCTCTGACGGCGCTTAACAGGTACGTACGAAGGTTACTAATGTCAGCAACTGTCAATCACTTACTAAAGCTCGCCCTCATCTCATGTACTTCTCGTATCTGCCAAATGAGAGCCTGCTGGGACGCACAAGGCAGAGACAGGGATCCAGAACAAACACATTAATGCTGCCTGATGACCAACCACTCTCAGGCTTTTCCAGAAACCACCATTTTGTCCTTTCTCATCTTCCCCTCTCGTGATTATAGCTGCAAGAATCCAAATGCTTTCTGAAAGTTGGCAAGCATAAAGCATTCACACTGTTTAACAGCTCCACCTTTGTACTCTGCTGCCTTCCCAATATGATTATCTTTAGTTTTCACAGTTTGAAATGTAGGTAAGTAGTTTACCTTTCTTTTCACAGCACCACTCTTTTTCAACTTTCAACACTGCATCTCATGAATATTTCATTTCTTCCAGAACTCCATCATGTTTGGAGGTAAACAACCGAGGTCATGTGTGACATACACTAATTTGTGCATACTTTTTGCTGTTTTTGAGAGAAGCCGTTTGAGGCTTAAAGCTCAGTTCCCAAAAGTCTGCTTCTTTCTCGTCAGCTGGTTAGTGGAAACACACCAAGCCGACTTCTAGTCTTGTTTCATCTGTTCCAACAGACTTTGCACCACCTACAGAAGACCTGAGGTGCACCTGCGTCGTATGCTGTGTCACTTACAGTGGGACACCATATGGAGTCCAGGGATGTTCATGTCAATGCTGGGAGTTTATTGTCATAAAAAGAACAGAAACGAATATTGAGAAAAGTTTTCTCTTACTTTGAACTCTGAAAAGTTCTCCCTATGAAGACTTTAAATTCTTACTTTGGCTTTGCGTGCACAGTATGGACCTACATGCAATTACGCTGTGCACTGTGATCTCATAAAGGCAAATTAAGTGTCACTTCAATACAGCGCACAAAGAAGGTAACCTCTGATGAGCACCTTATGAGTTGAAATGCTCCTCTTCAGTCTGTCATGGAGTAACTTTAGCTCTTCAAGCTTCAACCGCCCGCTGCTGTGAGCGAGCCAGATGATGGCTCCTTAATTAAAAAGTCCCCTGTTGCTGCTCTTGAACTTGGCCGGGTCAGAGTAAACAGCACGACACAATCTTTGTGTGTGTGTGTGTGTGTGTGTGTGTGTGTGTGTGTGTGTGTGTGTGTGTGTGTGTGAGAGAGAGACAGAGAGAGAGAGAGTAGGTTTAGTATGAACTCATGGTGATGAATTTGTTATTGGATAGAGGAAACGTGCATAAAATCAGGGTGAAAAGCGGATGCATTACATCCAGAGGTGGTCAGAAACACATTTGGTCAGAGTAGCAGTAACGCAGTGTCTCTTCAGTCTGCATTTAGCAGCTGTGTAATGGGAAATGCAGAACTAATGAATCTGGCAGCACGCTAACTGGCTAAGCTACAGACATAATGGCATGTTTAGACACCGCACCTGTTGAAATTTAGACATGGTACAAATACATAGTCAGAAAGATTAGTTATAGGAGGCATGAATTAAGGTAAAAACATGGCTGCTTTCTTTTCTCTTTAACTTCAGTATTCACAGTCCACAGACCTCCATAAGAATGATGTCTCTTCATCCCCTGTTGACATAATGAAACCAGTGTTTTTGTTTGTGTTGATGTCTTTTTGAACCAACAGGTCCTTTAAACATGATGACAAAAGTCCTCGACCCGTGGATCCTCTTACTTTAACCCAAACCACCATGTTTCCCGAAACATAACCAACCATAGTGCTATCAGATCAGAAAACTCCTTCATAAGGCATTGATCATTGATGTTGTTCGACTGTTTGGGGCCTCAAATGATGTATTGCTGCAGAGGGCAGTTACGATGGCGATTTTGTCGTTTAGTTTTGTCAGAAGTTGGCGGTTTAAGCGACATTATGCATGGCTATAATGAACAGTGTAGAAGAGGAAGAATGCTGAAAACGGGACACAAGTCACGTTAGCCACCGGAGAGAAAAATGGACAGAGGTCTGCAGGACTTTGGGCAAGTTAGAATTCTTTTTTCATGTCTGCTGGTATTGGCCATGTTTCATGCTCTCTAGAGATGAAAATTAAGGTGAAGAGTGTTATGGAAATATCCAGAAAGATGACGACAGCGGAAACAGCTTATTCTTCTTCTTCTTGGGTTTTGTAGCTGATCAATCATGTGAGTTTACTCTGCAAAAGTGTTTTCATCTCCCATTTAGAGCATTAACACTTTACGAAAAAGGCAAAAGTTTAGTCTTGAGTATAAAGCCACAGGTGGCGTGTGATCAAACATTACTACTATAGGTTTAAGCGCACATGTATTGGGTGTTTATGACCATTAAATATGAACTGTCAAAATAATCCAGCAGTCAAATTCACAGGTATGAAGTGAGGTGATGAGGACTTTAATGAGTATCGGACCACAACTACAAGCTTTATGTCAACTTGTTCCTCCTCTTCCACTGGAACATCACATTACTACCAAAATGTTGTCTTCCACAGTGCGAAATGACAGTAAACTCACCCAATAAGTCACAATTCTACATCACAGAAAGTTTATATGACAGTCCAGCAAAGACACTGCTCACCTGACAGGAGTGTGTGCTGCAGCAGCAAGCCCAGGAGGAGAGAAGAGAGAGAGGAGATATTTCGGGTTTACAGGCTGGTTTTACAGGAGGTGTTGCACGTGACTGCCGGGTGGCAAACTTAGACTGCGACTGTGTGCATTGTGGCTGCTTTTTTATCACTGTGGCTTCCGCGCTGGCAGTCCTCACCTCACATGAAACTGCACATGACCTGCGGAAAGGAGATGATGTGTGTGTTTGTGCAGTTCATACAGGTTTACGCTGCTGTGTATAGGTTTAAAGCAATGTCCTGATTTAGTAAAAAGCAACAAAGTTTTAATCGTCGTGTCTGCTGGTTTAAAACCGTGGACGCCGGGTGACGGCTATGTTTAGCAATCTCAGAGCTGGCAGGAAACAAAATAATCTCGATGCTGTTTTTGGATGTATGTTTTTCTTTGTTTCTGACACTGCACATTCCTGCTGGATAACAGGTTTTAACCGGTTGTTATTATGCAGTATTGTGTTTCAAATTCTTCACCCTGTGTTCAGGACCTGCTGCTCCCTCTGTAGTCTGAAGAATTTGATTCCAAAACACTACATAGCCGTTTTGGATATAAAACATTGATATCAGTTGCTCAGCAAATATACTGGATATTATGTCAACTGAAATGCTGTTATTCCTTATCATCATTTTAGTAATGTTCCCTGTTATTTTAGTTTTAACCACTGCATTTTTTTCAAATGGAGAATAAGTCAACTTTTGTTAGTTGCACTTAAAATTCCTTGTCCCTCTTCTCATTTTTCCCAGCACCATATTGTACAACTTGAAGTAGATAAAAAACCTACATGAGGAGAAGGTTGATTATTATACTAGACTGGTTTGCACATCGGAGCTTTTCTTGCAAAAAATGTTCCAATTTGGTTCTAAAATTTTTTTAAGAAAGAAGAGCCTGGAGTGTTGATGTATAAGTGCAGGGATGCACAATGACCACAGTATTGGACATTGCTAATGCTAATGCTAATGCACATTAATGCTAATGCAGGGTGGATAGACGAGAAGAGGAGAACAAGAGTTAAAGAACGAAGAAGAGTTGCACATTTTTGCCGTTATGCCAACAAGGTCTCTTTATTCATTCTGGCAAGTCCACCTCATGTATCGAAAAAGGCTGACGTCACTAATATTTAAAACACAAGAGTTAGCCTCCTGAAGGAAAGCAGTCGTGCTGTTTAAGACACATGTACGCGATGTCCGTCCAGGCAGAGCACAACACATCATCTTGCCGAAAAGCTCTGCCTGCTTTGGGGTTTATTTTTGTCTGTCACTGGTCCATTGATCAGCACACACTTACATAATCTGTGTGTGCAAAAATATTTCAAAAATCTGGGAAAAATTACACATGCATTAAAAAAATAAAATAAAAAACTGATCCACACGCTTTTAGCCTGGAGAATTTCTACAGCTGGTTGTCACTTCCATTTTATCTTGGTCCTGGCTGGGGGACACAGTCTTCCTGCCCCCCCCCCCCCCCCCCCCCCCACACACACACACACACACACACACACACTCACACACTCCCACCACCATGGCCTCAGGTTGTGGCAGTGGCAGTGGCTGCAGCGCTGAGGGGACCACACAAGGAGATCGGTTCAGAGAAGAGCGATAGGGGAAACACCGGCAGGAGGATGACTCCATCCTCCCTGGCTGCTGGATATGATGAGTCAGCAGTGTGTGGTTCAGGACGAATATACTATGCATGTGTGTTTGCAGGCTTATGATGATGGCTCTCAGATCAGCAGACAGTGCTTGGTGGGAGTTGTAAAGCTATAAGAGCACATACAACATAATTTAATGCCACAGAGTGCAGGCTGTGTGCAGGCTCTGCACCAAAGCTGTTTTTAACACTTCTCTTCCCTCAGAAAATCCCACTTGATTTCCCCTCAATAAAAAAATGTTGATATAACATCAGTAAGTGGAGCCAACTCTACTTTCGCTCCATTCGGCCTTTAAGATGTAGCTCCTCGGTGGCCTGTGGTCATTAATCCGTAGCCTTGGAGGTCTGCACGGAGATGGGATTATTCTTACCCCGTGTGCATGCAACCGGCATAATCTGACTTTCTTTCTTTTTTTTTTACTGCCTGTGGATGTGTGTGTCCATGTTTACCCAGTTGTAATTGGAGTGCAGGTAGGCACAGAGTGTGTCATTTTGTCCTAATCTCCTCCTGAGCAATTCAGCCAGAAACAGCCCCCCGTAGACCCTGCTTGACCCTGCACCTTGGCTGCAATTACAAAGCCATACAACACACACACACACACACACACACACACACACGCACACACACACACACACACACACACACACACACACACACACTACCAAACCTGTCCAAATTCATCCTGTGCTAGACAGATACCAGGACCTCCGTGGGGTGTGCTTCCAGAGGAGATGTGACCTTAATTGCTTAAGTCTTAAATTATCTTTAATTGTGCGCGCTGTGTTGCTTTATGGTAATGGGAGGGGGGTGGCCGGGTTCATGTTGAGCTATAGTTACAGCAGGAAACAGGGCAGTGAACGGCCATGGAGTCACCTCCAGCTGAGTCCACATGCACAAACACACATCGAGGCATGTCATTTACTTCTCCTTATAGATTCATTTGTACTCATAAAAGTGTGTGGGCATGCAAGGCGCTCAGATATAAACAAGGAATCTACAAAAACTGAAGCTATATCATGCACAAAGAAAACACGAGAATACCAGCAGTTACCATAATATGGATATTAATACTATATTAATAGCATGCCACACCACTGACACAAAAGAACCAAAAGAATCAAATTATCCAAACTCATTTATGTTTTATTCATAGAATATCAACTTTGCCGGTCAACAGAGTTTATACAGTATATATCTATAGATATCTCTCTCTCTCTCTCTCTCTCTCTCTCTCTCTCTCTCTCTCTCTCTCTCTATATATATATATATATATATATATATATATATATAATATTTCAAGCAATTTTAGTGAGTTTAATCAAATTGAAACTACAAGTGGAGACAAAAAAAAGAATTTTGAAAACTGAGAGAACAAGAACAACATTCTCAGTTGAAATTATACCCTTGATGTAAGGTTCGACTGTGGAATTTTGCTCCCAATGTTATGTTGCACTTGACTATGTTTAACTGACTATGTGTGGACAATCTTTGCTGATGCTGCAAGCCAAATTTAAGACCAATCTTAACTCATCTACTTTAAAAAATAGAAGCTTCATGCTTAAACTTAACTCTCAAGCAGTCAACCAAGCAGACACTGACGAAACGCCAAGCACACAGGACAGGGAGGATGTTTGAGGTTCTGTGTTTATCCAAGTTCTTTAGTTCTTTAATGGATGATTAGTGGATGGGATTCAGAGCTCTGCAGGGAGGACGAGCCTCATGCTGGAGGACAGCCAGTCTCAACAGAATCCTTTTTCATTATCTCCCATCTTTCCATCTATCCATCTACCAGTGCAGACTTTATGGATTTCTACGAAAAGTTCAGTGGTTAGATATGATATCTGATTTGAGATTAGCGCCAACACCCACCCAATGAAAGCTGAGCATGTGATGTCTTATCTGATCTGCTGCTTGAAAATGATGTTTATTATAATCAACTTTAGCGTGTAACAACAACAATATCAACAACTGATTAGTGTTTTCTGGAGAAAATCATTTATTTGAGTTAAAAAAAAAAAAAAAGAGCCAAAACTGATTTCCAATTACTTGGAACTCAGTCAAAAAACACTGGGAGTAAGCAAAAAGGAAGCTCATACTATGTCGCCTCACGCATTTACTAGTAATAGAAAACTTGAATCTTTGCTATTTGGCTCAGCTGACCTTTCAGGATGAAGAATGCCAAGATTATGAAAAAGTGTCATGACCATTTATATTGTTCATTTAAACAATATTTTGACCGCAGTTTCTCCAGTTTGCCAACCTGTGCTCCAAAAAGCTGTCCATTCACCGCTCTTAGTGAGATTTAACATAAGCAATGAGATTATTTCTTTCTCCAGAGGAGCTCTGATTCAGAGAAATGTCAGGAGAAGTAAACCTGCTTTAAATTAACTCCAAACATTACAGGGACTGAGGCTGAAGAAGGGAGTTCAGATGTAACTAACTGCTGTAACTCCTCTCTCTGCAGAGAGCAGCGCGCTTCTTGTCTGACTGACGAGATAAAAAGGATACATTTTGAACAGCAAATGGAAAATGATTTGAGTGATGAGTCGCTGTGTGCTGTGTGATATCACTGCTGTTTAATCAGCACAGAGTAGTTATTACTCACCGCTGCATATCACACAGGTGGGTGTATCACAGCAGCAGCTGTTATACTGACAATCCCTCAGTGTCAACACATCAGCATAACAGCCACCCAGCTCTGCCTGCCTCCCTGCATCCTTCATCGTGTCTTTAGATTTCAGAAGTCGGGGAGACGCTGGGTGATGACAGCGGGAGGTCAGAGCTTGACCGCCATTAAACTGTCAGAGGTCAGAGGCAAGAGCCTGATGTGTTCTGTGATGTAAACCTGCTTTCATCGATGCCTCGGGGAATGTGACGGGATGGATGTTAGTGCATTAAGTCTGGTTCCAGTACTCGTTTTTTGCAGGGTTTTAAACTTGTTGAACAAATGAAAAGGTCTGTGCTCTTGAAGCCAGGCTTTTCAAGTCGTGGGGTCAGGTGGAAGTAGCAGGAGATGAGATGACTCACTTCAGTGTGTATCTTCAACATGACGTTCGGATCTAAAGGATTAGCCAGTATACACAACTTTTTCACCTTTTGGCTCTTTAGGCTTATGTATCCGAAAGCTGTGGAGCAACATTAGCATTCATTTGGAGTCATGCCTCTGTCCACACCCCTTTAAGATCTGAAGTCATCAGTCCGACCATGTTAGCAAGGCTAGAATCAGCGCTAGCTAATGAAGAAAAGATGCTCTGCATAAAGTTGAAGCATGACTCCGGATAAAGATCCTAAAAGTCAGCATAACTTACTGGTGTTGACAGGACATGGTTGCACTTTGTCGAGGATTCTAGCGTATTGCCTAAATATCCTTAATAATTGTAGTGCTGCTACTTCTTCCTCTACCATTTACAGTGCACAGTATAATTGCATAGTTCATACATTAGAGGTGTTAGTTTGCCACTTCCACCATGTTATTTCACACTTAGATTACTTTCCCTATAAATTAATCCACCAGAGCAAAGGTATATATATTAACCCCTATACAAAGCAAAAGTGCACCTTTTTACCATTTTATAATCAGTGATATAACCCTAACTTTGCTAAAGAAAGCTCCCTGTTAAAAATCTAAAGCGTGTTTACGTTGCATGATTTATTTTATTTGAAGATGGTGGAAGCTTTCCAGCAGCACGAGGAAGAAACACACAACATACCTGGAGGCCATAAATCTGAGTGCGATCACAGCAAAACCGACGTCAGGGAAGATTTGCTGAAATAGTTTATATTGACAAACATATGGGTGGGAGAGGCACTTAATGCAAAATATAACACGTTGCCAGGTACATTTCTGTGGCTTTCCAAACTCTGTGTATGCAGTGTGCCTGTGTGTGTGTTTGCATGCACGTTGACATACTTGCAGCTGGATATTTCACAGGCTTGGCATAAAGTCCTTTACTTATGTGTGGTCCTTCTGTAAACATGTCAGTGTTGGAAACTGCTCAACATGCACGCACGATACACAGCATTCACACATAAACAGCATCTGTACATAGAGCTTGTGAATCCAGCTCATTGGTGTAAATGAGAACATGGTTGTGTGTTGTTGGAATGCGACACTGATGCAACAAATATGCTCCCTCCACCTTTCTCACTATTACTCTCTGAAGACACACACAATTCGAAACATTAAATATAGGGTTTTGTAGTCCCTCCTAATGCATCTGCGTTCCCCTCAGAAATGCCAAAAAGTCTACTCAACTTCTGTATTATTTGCATTTCTTCCATACCTTTTAACACATACCTTTAACATAGACTGAGTCTATTCACCCCATTAGTGACTGAAAGAGATGAAGATGTTAAACTGGCAATAGACAAGATTTTCACCTGAACTGAAATCATTATGGAGTAAATGTTGATTGCACAGTGTAATGGCTGTAGAATAATGACACCGTCTGTGTTCAGATTGGTTACTGATAAGCATCACTCTTACTGTGCAATTCTGTCTGTCACCAGCTACAATCTCCCAAGAAGATCAACGCTGAGTGACCATCCAGTCCAGCTGGCACCATTTCTATCCACTGTCATGTTTTATGACTGAATGAACTTGCGCCTTTACAATTTTTTCTTCGACTCCCCCCTCCACCCTGATGCCAACCCCTGCTGTACTTACTTATTTGTGTGAAGCAATACTCAAAACTATGTTATTACTCGAAATACAATTATGCCAATTTCACTTTACCTCTGAACATGCAACTTTCTTC
Source organism: Chaetodon trifascialis (assembly GCF_039877785.1). Classification (NCBI taxonomy): domain Eukaryota; kingdom Metazoa; phylum Chordata; class Actinopteri; order Chaetodontiformes; family Chaetodontidae; genus Chaetodon; species Chaetodon trifascialis. The sequence continues at coordinate 17,540,827 of NC_092076.1, read as the reverse complement.
TCTGTTATTTACCCCTTCGAAACACCGGGGGGTGGGGTGGGTGGGTGGGTGGGGGGGGGTTGCAAAATTGTCTGTTTCCACTTTAAGTCCATTCTGCCTGCTTAATGACAAATGACTGGCAAATGCAAACATGAAAGTATGGCTGCCTTTCAGCTCACATGACCACAACATGAGATCCTTGCAGCCACTGGTGCTCAGGTTTGACAGGTTTGACTCGCTTACAGCTGACTGGACTCCTTATCACCTACGTGACACGTCTTCTGAATTTTTAGATATCCACAGCGGAACATTGACTTCGATACTGATTTCTGAATGACTGTTTTTTTCAATCCCAATTTTATAAAATCCATTTTAACAAAAAGAATATTGCAGCACACATTAAGGTATTACTACACACTTCAAATGATGAAGCTGTTCAAAGACCTGGCAGCAGCTGCAGAAACAGTTTTTAACTGGACTAAAATGAATAATATCTGTACAGTATTAGACTATATAAAAACATGTAAATAACTATCACAAGGAACATTAATAAGAAACAGCAGACGGCAGTATTATGGCATTTTAGCATTTGGTCTAATCCAACAGGATATTTGTGGTATTGGGGAAAAGTGGCAGAGTGAGACCTCTTGTGCTAAAGAGACCCTCTGTGACACCCTCTGTGCTAAAGAGCAGCTAGCCTCAGTCTGACAATCATCCAGGCAATCAATCACGTTAGCTTCAGGACATTCTTTCTCCAGGTTATCCATTCCCACAGGGGGGGATGCACCAGTGGACAGCGTAGTGAACAGACCGGGCAGATACAGGTTAGCTGCACTGGCTAGCTAACTAGCAGCACAAAGTTTGCATCAGTCCTGTCTCTGGACGTTAAGTAGTGTTTTTCCTATATGCCTCTATGATGTGTGTAATATTACACAACCAATCACCAGCATTATTAGATATTGGTTTAAGCATGCTGTGGGGTTATTAGCTGAGTAACACAAATGAGATCTACCTCTTAGGTGCTTTATTCTATTGGCTCACCCTTGTGCTGGGGTGCTCTGGTGGCCTAGAGGTTTAAGGCACCTGTCTCTGGTTCCAGTCTCTACCATCATTTCCTACTATCTCTTTGCTGATAACTCTCTAATATATATATAAAGTGCCAGAAAACTGCTTAAAACACTAAACAATTGACCTCATGCAGCATTATCTCAGTCAGACACAACAAACATCTCCACCTTTGCACTCCTCTGGCTGATCAGACTGTCACCCCATCAGAGCTCACCCTCCAGTGTCTTCCTACCACACGCCATGACTGACATTAAAAGACATCTAACCTGATACACACAGTCACACGGACATTGACTATATCATATTCTGAAAATCCTTTTCTGCACAAATGCTGTGAAACTGGAGAAAACTGACCTTGTTTCGCGAATGCAGTCATTTCAAGCTGCAGCACAGTGATTGCTTCAACACACGACCAGTGCACCTGTATTTAGATTGCGATAGCCAGCCTTATCCAGAGTTCAGAGATCCTCTGCTGCTGGGAATGGAATCCTGTTTGATTAAAAAAACAGCTGTGTTGCATTGAGTAGTTGATTAGAAAGATGATTAAATCACAGTTTTATGGCTGACCAGTTTGACTTTCATTCCACGCTGTTGGCTGTAAGTCAGTTCCCATATTGATCAAGCATACTGTGTCTTTATCTTCTCCTGTTTTACAAGCACAGACACATTTCATATATTTAACTCCATGTTTTCCTTTGGGGAGTAAACCATTTTTTTCAGTTCATTTAAATTTATAAGAATCAACTGAATGGAAATCTTTTTTCTTTTTTTCCCCTCCTCTTTTTGGCGGGGGGAGTTTTATGGCTACAAAAACAGAATTTGTGGTTTTGACGGTCGAGGTTTGATGCAAACGGCTTTGGAACCTTTTATGCAACCTGGCGTCCAGAAGACTAAAGAAAATATTTTGCTTTCCACCCTTTTGAGCCTTTTAGCCTCTGCTAGGGGAAAAGGAGAGAGGGGCTGAAAAAAAAAAACTTGTGGAGAAAAAAAAAAGTCTCTCCAAGGTCAAATGTCCTGAGTGGGATGACTGCCAGATCTGCTCCATAACCACTTTGCTGTTACACAGAACACACACACACACACACACACACACACACACACACACACACACACACACACACACACACACACACACACACACGTTTAACCTTTACATGTAATCTGGAAAGAACAAAATCACAGCTGGAATAATTCATGTGTGTAAAAAGTGTGTGCGTGTGTCCTCGTGTTTATGTTTGTGTATTGTTCATGCAGTGGTTGAAAACATATACATGTATGCAGACACACCTTAAGTCCTGTATAGGTCTGTGTGTGTGTATGAGTGTGTGTGTGTGTGTGTGTGTATGGTATGCATTGCGCAGAAAGATGATCAGATAACTGTAATGCTGAAAGGTCATGGAAAGTGTGTGAGTGTGTGTGTGTGTGTGTGTGTGTGTGTGTGTGTGTGTGTGTGTGTGTGTGTGTGTGTGTGTGTGTGTGCGTGCGTGCGTGCGTGCGTGCGTGCGTGCGTGCGTGCGTGCGTGCGTGCGTGCGTGCGTGCGTGCGTGTGTGTGTGACACAAAGAGGGGCTAAACAAATGTGAGTTTCCTCGTCACAGTCCTGTCTTTGTGTGCATGTGAACATGTTCTGCTTCCACTGTGCTTTACGCTCATTGAGAAGTCTAATCTGTGATTAACCATGATGTCATACGCACACACACACATACACATGCATGTATAGAAGTGCACACACATACACTCACAGTCCTTAGCCCCCTGAGTGTAATTAGGATGCTGTGTGGGGTAGCTTAATGTAAAAGTCCATTAGTTGAGATCGGAGCCTGATTACATGCAGAGGTCATTTTCGTGTGTGGCTCCCTCGGCTCAAGCTCGGCCACCCTGAGGTTCTGCCACAGAGAGGGTGAAGAGGTGGTGTGAGGGCCAAGCTCGAGGTCACTGGTGGTCCTCTGTCGCTCAGGGCTGTGTGCAAAGTTGCTTTGCTCCACCAAAAGGCAGATGTTATGACACACCAGCAAGGGCTGCTGCTGTGGGTCAAAAAGGCTATCTAGTATAATGCCATTCAATATAACAGCGCTTTGACAGAGCTCCATCATGAATCAAGCATTACTGATGTGTTTACATCAGTGTTTCCACCCCTTGGGTAAACTGCGCAAGTTAATTATTTCATTATCTCGAGAGAAGCTAGCTAACAACTTGTTAGCATGTCAAAAAAAAAAATTGTTTCCTCTTATTTCTGGTGGTGAGATCAGGAGCGCCATGCCTGCATGTACAAACTGCTGTGCAAGTTATGCCACAAATTTGTTGATACAAGTCTGGCATCACAGTCAACAGGTGTCTTTCAGCTTTTTACATCACTCGAGAGACCACAGTCTTCTCTCACGATGAAGCACGGGAGTATCCAGGTTTGGGCCGTGGTGCTTTCTCTTCCAAATCTCCATCCAAACGCAGGAACGTGGTGTGAAGTTTTCTCAGGCTGCCACTGCCCCTGCTGATGGAGAGCTCTGTAAGATGAGCCACCAAGCAGCTGGAGCTGCAAATAGATGAGGTGTGCATGTGTGTATGGGTGCGAGTGTGTGTTGATCCATGACTTCATAATTACCGGCTGCTCTCAGGGGACCATCAGAGTGCTGCTGGTGACCTAAGCAGTGACCTCATCAGTGACATCACGGTCGATGGGGCTCCGCTGCAGCTCAGATGCAAAACAGGAAGCTGTGATTGAGCACATGCGGGAGCACATGTGCTTGTGTGCACAGCTCCTGTGTGTGGCCTTGTGTCTTTATTTATAGGTGTGTGTGTGTGTGTGTGTGTGTGTGTGTGTGTGTGTGTGTGTGTGTGTGTGTGTGTGTGTGTGTGTGTGTGCATATTTGAAGTGTTGCTTAGGTCATGTGCTTATACCAGTTGCTGCAGTGTCACTGTATGCAAAAAGTGAGTTCATGTCTGTCTGCAAATTACTGTGTGTATGTGTAGCTGCAGCTCATCGTCTCTCAGCTCTTATTTGTTTTAATTACCTTTCACATGACAAAGATTTGAGCATAGGCGTCAGTTCCATGGGTGCTCAGGAGCTCAGGCAGCCAGCTGTGAGCACCCATGTGAGGTGACCATATCGGGACCGAGCATAGCAGAGTTTTAAGTCTAACCTCAGCCTGTGTCTTTTCCTGTTTTCATTTTCATCTTTGGCCCATCAGTCCCTGTTAAGTGTTCACCTCTCACTGGCAGTGATTAGAAAATCTGGTCATTTTGTATCACCCCGTGAACCTCTGCCATCTGCCCTAACTGGCTGTAATGTCCATGCAATAACTTGTCAAACTGAGGTCGTTGCAGCAACATCTTTTAAAAAATAGATGTTTTAAATACATGATAAATTAACAAGCTGCAAGTATGTTGCAAGCAGTGTTTTCCATGATATTTTGTATATTGTCCCGTTGTGCTTTGTCAGTGCGGCTCTGTTGCAGCAGGAAGGTTTGGACCAGATTCACTCAGCTCCTCCAGCAAGAACTTAACACTCACAGTTAAAAGACGTTTTCAACCAAGAGCATTTCTGAATTCCATCATTTTCAAAGCCTGTTGACATTTCGTTTGGCTGACATAACGTTGTGGTGCAGTCATGATTTACAACATTGTATGGATCCCACACTGTATTGTGTGTGTGTGTGTGTGTGTGTGTGTGTGTGTGTGTGTGTGTGTGTGTGTGTGTGTGTGTGTGTGTGTGTGTGTGTGTGTGTGTGTGTGTGTGTGTGCGCGCGCACACATACTGAGTTACCACAACTTTAATTATGTTATAAATATGAGAAGGTAAATGTAGTTTGGACACTTCTTTCCATCAGCACTGTCAGATTCTATTGCTTCCACACGAGTCACTTCTTAGAATAAATATGCATCATTTAATACAATAACGTGGTCAGCGATTCAGTATTTAACCTGTGATGTGAACACTGCGTAGGATTCATCATTTGTAGATACTGACGCTGGTGCGGGGCTCTGTGATGCACCTGAGGGGAAGAGCTCAACCCAGTAGGGAGCCATCCAACCCCTGATGCGTCCCAGTGCTCCCAACGACCCCTCGGGTCTTCATGATGTCCCTGATGGCAGTCCGGCAGCTTTTTGAGTCCGCTGTGAGCACTACACTGCTGCAGGGCAAGGTCACGTGGTTCAGGTCAGAGGTCAAAAGTCAGCACTCCAGCAGTGAGACACTGATTAAACGGTGCCTTCATCTCTCTCTCTGATCCTGACCTCCCAGCTGGACATCTAGAGAAGAAGTCTGAAAGGTGAGATGGAAGCCCATCACTCACACATGCTCAGTCACTGATCCACCCTTACTAAGAACTCATTTATTTTTGCATTTTTTAGTTCAACTCATCTGAAGAGCCACACTATTTATATGGTATATCAAGAGATCGTTAGACCTCTCATTATTCCTCACCATAACTCTGACTGTCCACATGAATCAGCAACCTCTGTGAGATATGAAAGGTGTTCAGACGAACTCCCAAATCCAGCTGCACAAAATCCAATTATTACCATCCTGATTCCAAAAAAGTCAGAGTGGGAACCCCAACTTGTTTGCAAGATGTTGCTGCATCAAATTCAGAATAAGCGTATACCTAATTACAAAAATCAATGATGTTGGGGACAGACACACAGACAGATCAAACATATTGTCTTTGTACTGTTTTCAAATAAGTATATATCAAAAAGGATTAGTAAATTGACCACATTCTGTTTCATTTATGTTTTACACAGTGACCCACCTTTTTGAAATCAGAGTTGTACAACTCATTGCAACCCTTGAAACAACAAAAAAGCAAAGGATGCACTCACGAGTAAAAAAGAAAATTCTTTGAAATGATGAAAAATCATTGAAGATTAGACTTTTTGTCCTCTCTTAGTCTTCTCCCATATAAAGGGCATAATGATGGGATTTCGACTTAATTCAAATGCCAACAAATTAGTGTCACATACCATTATTGCAGTGACTTGTTTTACAGATTTCATCATTATGTTTTTGGGGCACTTGATTTACAAACAGATGAAGAATGACGCACAATAATGGTCTGTACATGGCTGAAGGAACAGTAACTACAGTACATATGTGCACATGGAGCTCATTTTAAAATGTCCTTTTATATGTGTAGACAGGAGCTAAATAACACTGCTCTCATTACATGTCGTTGTATTAATTCTTTAACCTGGTGAGGTGCTTTATTGAGGAAAGAGTGAAGTAATGCATCATGATGATCAGTACAGTGATCTAGAGAAACTCTCCCCGAGCTTTTACTCTTACCTGTGACCTAAAATTAGTTGAAGGGCACTAACTGGCGGCGAGCTTTCCATAAAAACTAGAAATGGAGAAGCAGGTCAGCCTGGCTCTGTCTGAAGGTAATGAAATCAGCCTGCTTGTATCTCTAAAGCTCACTAATTGAAATGTTGTTTCTTTCATCCCAACAAAAAATGTGTACGCTTGACTCTGTGCCAAGCTTTTTCTTGGCCAGTGCAGTGACCTCCTCGAGTCATGGATGTGAAGAACAACCTATTGTTAAGTTTGTCCCTGGTTTGTCAGGTTGTCATTATTCTCAGATTTCTCCCAGACTAATTCTCAGCATTTGCTGCAGATGGTAGTGATGTTTCATTCTGTATCATCTGCTTAGTTCCACTGATCCTCATTCAGTCTGCATGAATCTTTTTCCGTGCCATTTTCATTTCGCCTCATGTTTCCATTTGGCCGTTTGCACCCCTGATCACTGGTGAGTGTATTTCTTGACATTTGTTTGTTTCCTTGGCTCATGATATTGTACAGTAAATGCCTTTTGAAATCATTCAACCTTTATCTGCTCTTTCTGTTTTTCACTATTTGTTTTTTTTCTCTGCCTCGCTTTCCTACACCTCATTTCTCTTTGCCTTGGCACCTTGCCCCCTGCCCCCTGCCCCAGCCTGTGTCTGTATACTCTCGTAGGTCTATATAGTTTCAGTGGCGGTGCGCTCTTGTTGGTCATTAATACCCGAGTTAAATGGTCTGTGACTCTTCCTGGCCTGGCGAGGAGGCAGAGATGTATAGGTAGAGCTGGTACTGTTCCTACCAGACTTCCCCAGCAACAGCAGGGTTGTGGCCTCGGACGCTGAACAGCGATAGCCCTGTTCACCGTGCGTAAGAAGATGGAGGCAGGGGTGGATGTGGGTGGGGAGGAAAACTCAGGAGGTGACATGTATGTTGGAATAGGGGACAGGACAGCTACCTGAGTGAATGTGGTCTATAGTTTAGGCAGTGTGCCGCCTGCCTCTACTTGGGACATCACTGGTTCAAGCCCGGGTTTAACTGCTGCCCTCAGAGACACTGTGGTTTCAGAGATTTACACTTAGCATAATTATGGACTCCAAAGACGACATATTTACACCAACTTTGCATCTGAAGAAACCGTGGTCATATTTGGCAGCAGGGCCGCGGCAATTACTGGTGTTTCCCGATGAAAAATTGCAATAATTTTGCTTCCACCTTCAGCAAACTTCAACAAACTTTTGGGACAACAAATCAACTGACCATTCCGCTTCCATCCGCAGGCCACCTAGGTGCAGCAACCCCCCACAGCCCCTTCTCCTCCTCCTCTGCCATGACGAATCGTTACCGAACAAAAGCTCCTCTTGTGTTCTAGATGCGTTTCATTTCCCGATGTGAGCCGCCGACGCTCAGTCTTCACGTGTCACCCCGGGTGTCGTGACAAAATCACAGAGAAGAGCATCCCTCGTTAGCCATCGTCATTCCTGATCGAAATAGCATTCTGCATCAAAACCAAATTAAATATAAACTCAAGTAGTGGCGGCACCACCCACGGTACGCACACACACCGACCTCCTTTGGTAAACAGGGAAGGCTTTTAGCTGGGGCCCCGGTGGTCCGACTGTGGTCCCACCTCGCACCAGGGCCACGCTGGCATCCGTTTGAAATCCAAACCTGTCCGAGCAGAGGGATGCTACGCCCTTTTCAGTCCTGGCTGCAAACCAGGAACCGTAAATGTGCCTCCTAACCAGAGATGGACAAACTGAGGGGAGGGAGGAAAGTCTGAAGGGGGAAAGGATGCAAGATATGTGTGTGCGCCTTCAACTATATGCACATACAGTGTGACATGTGAGATATCAGGACTAAAGGAGTAAAGGTGTATATAGACAGGAGGAGAGACGTTTTCAACATTGAGATAGATTTTTTTTAACATGGGGGGTAAAAAAATCAGGGTGCATCAGAGAGGAGTCAGATCAACAGAAAAGCCTCCCTGGTCAGCTCACTTGGACTATGAAAGGAGCCATTCAAGGCTGCGGGTGGCGACAGCTTTGGCACGCAGCTCGAGAAAAACAAAAACGACGCTCGATATGAGGACCATAGAGCAAAAGCAGAAGCCAAAAAAGTTTTTCAGCAAACATTTTTAGCTTTTTTTTTTTCAACACACACCTACTCGTGTTTGGGGCCACTGGTGGAATGATGGAGTCAGCAACTATTCGCCCTACTTTTTTTCCATTTCATTTTTTTATTGAACTTATCTTCCTCCAAGATTGCAAATCTAAGTTGGCACAAATGTGACGTGAAGCAACGTCGGTGCAGTGCAGTGTCAATCTTTATTCGAATGGGAGTTCCAGCAGGATATATGTGGGAGGCTCTGTGTGAACGGGTGTGCTCATGCATATCAACATGCATGCATGCATGTGTGGGCATGGCCGTCCATGCATTTTTAGCAGGCAGACACCTGTGGCAAACAAAGAGGGCCTTATATCCCTACTGCGGGATGGCACTGTCATTCAGCAGAGCCCCAGCTGCACAGCGTTCAGTCTGCCCTCGTATTCAAGCTTCATGCCCATGACATAAGACGAATGGTTGCCATGACGGCACAAAGTGCACCCCCATCACCACCACACACACCTTATCAGAAGTCACAGAAGTGACACAGAAGTTGTGTTCTGTCACTGTTGAGCATCTCAGTCCCCTTTGAGTCAGAATGAGTAGGAGAGTTCTACGAAAAGTGTACGTCATCAACAATAATGCCAGCTATATATGATCTGTAGCAAAGTCAGGACTGTGTGATGATTTTTTGAGTAGCTCATATCTGCACCTGCACTCAAACTGAGTCTAATCTGCGTCTCTTTTCATCCAGTTTTCTTTATCTTGAGATGGGTCGAGCAAAAACAAAGGAGATGGATCAGGCCACCCGTCTCCATCACTAACCCACACACAACAAGCTCTTTATAGAAGGCACAGATGACAGTCAAACAGCTGCATGTTTGTTTGTGTGTGTGACTGTGTGTGTGTGAGCATGTGCACAGAGTAGTGGGTTTGAGTCCGTTTGAAAGCTGAAGAGTTTTCAGGTTGTGTGTGGTTCAGTGTTGTGTCATTCAGCTGTGAGACTGAAAACTTTCTCCTCCTTTCAACTGCATTTGAGGACAACTAAGAAAAAACTCATTAACCCATGTAGCAATTCAAGTGTATCTTGTCCACAGGTACAGCTGCTTGACTGCTCTTGAAGATGGTGAGTTAGGTGGGGTTTGAACCTGTGCCCCTCTGAATCTTACAACTGCCTTTCTGCTATGAAAAAGATGGGAGGTTTATTTTTTTACCTGTTGTATGTCTGCTTTTTCTTTTCCTTTAGAGGATTTCTTTGTTGGTGATTTACAGCTTTGTCTTAGGCCACATTTAAGGACTTTGAAGCTGCATTCATATGCAGTTTTGTTGTAAAATTGAATTAAACCTGGAAGATAAACTATCGAAGAGACTGAACAGTGATTCCGGCTTTGAGACTGTCATTGTGATTTTTCAGCAGGATAAATTCTTATTGGTTTGTTAAATCCCAGTCAATGTCTGTGTTATACCACACAGCTTCAGGCCAGTGCACCAAGCCACATGCACACAAACATGTTCACTCCATCCTTTCATAACTATAAAATAAATTATCCTTCTCTGACACATGTATTTTAGTGCAGAATCTTTTTTTTTTTTTTCCCGGTCAGTGGCTGCAAGTCTGTTAAGGTCTTTGCCCTCTCTGTGATGATGCTCCACTGCAGCCTTGTAGCCTTTAGAGCTGAAACCTGGTTATAATCAGCTAACACTGAAGGAGATGAGTAGGGGATGTAAAAGCTGATGGCAAGGCCGCAAAGAAAACAATAAACTAACTAGCCCTCATCTTTGAAAATTAGTTAATTAATGGTTTGTAATCAGTTCAAGTGTTTTTTTTTTTTTTAATAATGCAAAATCCAGATACAGAGTGAACTATTTGCAGCAGTTTCTAAATAGATTTACCGTAGTAGCCACAGCATTAGTTTGCCTTTGACATTTATGGTGCACCTGCCATGCTTTTACAACTCCAGACTCACTTTTCTTGAACGTCACGAAGTACTACAGGAGAACAAAATTGCTATAGCATAAAACAAAATGAATGTCTTTACCAAGCCTACTTTGAAATTGCCAACAGTTAAAAGCAAAACTTAATATTTTCCGAGCAATTCTTCTTTGGGTTGGAACTAAAATGCAATCAAAAATAAAACAGTGCAACAGAGTGCAACTTTTACTCTCCCTCCAGCTCCCCGTTTACTGCCGAGAGCTGCTCTCTCACCCAGCTGTATGAAAGCTAAACACAAGCGGACGAGGCAAGTTGATGGAAAGCGGCTACACCAAAAAGGTAAATTACAACACTTCATCACAAAATAATTGCAGGAACACTCCAAGCATCACAGATTAACAAGAACTAACATTATAAGCAGATCCAGGGTGCGATTATTCCTTTAAACTGCATTATTTGACCTTCCATGTGTCACCTGCACAAACGTCATAGCACTTGCTAGCTTACCGCTGCACCTTGGCACTTTGTTAATGGAGACAGAGAGAGTGATGGAAAGTGAGTGTTTTAGTAAAAGAGCAACACTGACAATGAAATTGGGTGTTTGAGAGTGATAAAATAGAAAGAGAGAGCGAGCGATCCATTAAGGCTAACCATTTCTGTTTGGAAAGTTCTCCCTGGCAGCAAATCCGTCCCAATCATCAAGCTCTAATGTAATCACTTTATGAGGCCAAGGCATAATGAATATAGTGTTTAGGTGTGCAGATCCAGTCCTGGCCCCTGGTCCTCCAGAGGGAAGTGTACATTTCTGTGGCATCCTGTATTTATTTGAAATACCCTCTGTCTGGTCTCGTAATACAGACACAGGCAAGTGGGCATAGAAACCCTTTTCTATTCCATCCATTTTCATGATGCGGTCTCACATTAATGGCACTCTCCATATGTTTTAAAGAAATAAAGCAGTAAAAGTTGCTCTGCTCTGCCTTCACTCAATTTGTCTCAAGTTTAAGGGGGGGAAAAAGCATTCAATTTGTTTCCATTTTTAGGTCAAGGTATACAATTTGTCTCCATTTTATTCCAGAGGTCCATTTAAATTGCATGAGTGTTAGCCAGCTTGTTGCTTTTCTTACAAACTTTGCCCCATGTATACACATTTGAGAAGACACAGTTCGGGTGTCAGGATAAGAGCATGAGGGGTTTGGATTTTGCTCTTCTTAGAGTGGTAAAGCTCCTGAAACAGCATTTACACCATCACAGGGCACCAAAAGTTCCCAATAAATGTGGAATACCTTATTAGCATTAATGTAATTGTCAAACATTTGAGTAAAACTACTTGTTAACTTTCTTGTCCAAAGTTAGACAAGAAGATTGAGTCCACTCTCACGTTCACGCATTAACTATGAAGCTTGAGCCAGGAGGCATTGAGCTTAGCTTTAAGAATTTAAGCAGGTGGAAACAGTTAGCCTGGCTCTGTCTTAGGGTAAAAAATATGCTTAGCAACACCTATAAAGCTCAAGAATTAACACACTGTGTCTTGTTGGTTTAACGAAAATCACAAACTGTTGAATTTACATTTTTGTTTGTGTATCCATTACAGAGTGAGACACATCACCTTAGTTAGCGTTAGAGGTGTACGCCGCCATATTTTTTGCCAGTAATTATTGTGATACCTAAAGGGCTGGTGGGGTTTCAAACTTTCTATATTGGCACATCCATGCAGTCCAAAACATAAATACACAAATGAAACATAAACTCATATAAAACAGAACTGTGGTAAAGAAATGGGCAGTCTATGTAAAGGCATTCAGGTCTTGTTTTATAGAAAAGACCAGCACTGATGGGCTGCTGAGAAACATACGGAGCCCTCCTCTCACACATACTGCAGGAGGGCCTGTTTCTGTGGGCTCCAGCTGATGTAAAATTAGATCCTCCTTCCTTTCTCATCACTTTCCTGTTTGTATGTTGAAAGCAAACGTGTGAGCACCTGCATACATATGTCTGTACATGTGCACCATTCAGGCGTCACAGTGCCAACATCCACAACGTCCTGCTCCAGACTTCACTCATTTGGCTCTTGTTTGTTTTTGACTTAGCGCTTGTCTGAACATGACTACTGTCCAGGCCAAAAGTGGCCTTGGTTCATTTCACAGAGAAAATGTCCCAACATTCCTTGCTTTAGAGATCGAGCTTCAGAGATCAGAATTCTATTTTCGCAGGTCTGACAATCGTTTCTATTATGTAACATCAGATGCGTTCAGGAATGCATGCAGGTTATCCGCAAGCTAACGGTTAGCAAGATTACCTACTCATGGGCTTCTGTTTACATTTCCATTGGGAAAGATGACATTATTAAAAGTTGCTAAACTTATATAACATAAGTTATCTAATATGCCCAATGAAACTCTTCCACTGCTTTACAAAGTCAGACCTGTCATTGTCTTGTGTTGTTCAGCCCTAGTAGACATCTTCCATACAGCAGTAGTTTTATGCATCTCCTAAAATATGTGAGGGTTATGGCCTCGCTGTCTCCAGCAAAAAAGAAGCATGTTGATTTTTGCTGTGTGGAGTCAGAAAATAATTCCTCTGGACGGAGACATCTCCTTCCTTTCATCTTTGTCTGTCTTAATTTTGTCGACTTTGAAACCCCACACTCACACACACACACACATATAGGCAAACACCTCCCCCCTCTGTAGTGCATGTGTTTGCAATAACGAACTGTGCCTGTAAGGAGTAAATACCGCACGGTGGTACTGAATGGAGAACAGGTGACCTGTAATCTGGGTTTATCACACAGACACACACATACAGGAGGCCAACTGAACATCTGAGTGCACAGTCAGCGGCTCGCGTGAGTTTGCGCCGATGCCGTCCTACTATACCTGCTGGTGTGTCGAATCACTTTCATGCGGCGGGTTCAGGGGCATGGTGGATCATGCGAAACCCATCGAGCCACGCTCCGTCGGCATTCACGTCGATTGGTGCTGACACCTGGCAAACGCTCCGGCGTTTTCACGTATGGGAGAACATCGACATGCAACTTCCTCCTGCGGTTTGGGTAGTTCCCCAAACGTCTTTCCATTACCTTCCAGTGCCACACAGATGTTTTGGTTGATTCTGTGTGTAACGAGTGAAGGTTAGGGTTCAGTGGCCTTGTTGTGCTGGTGGTGGCTGTTTGGCTGGACTCTGAATTACAGTTCCAGAGTTACAGGAGTGTTTATTTGAGATCAGATTGCCATCTGTCTGGAGCTATGGAGCCTTTGTAAGCCTGACCACTTGATGCAGACAGTGTGGATCCATATGAAAGTAAGGCCTACATGTGCACTGTTAATCTCCATGTTTTGCAAATGCCTCTTTATATGTGGCTTGTAGGGCAGTCATCATCCAGAGGAAAATATAACAGGAAAAGTTTGTGGAGATAATTTAAGAACACACGTGCCCCAGAGCGTACACTGGCATACAGTGTATACACCGATACAGCATATTACTAGAAGGAAAAGGACCAATTACATATTTTCTTTTGCATATGCATAAAATCTATTTTTTATTCACAAGCTTAACTTAACTAAAGAAAACAAGTCTAAAGATATATGGGATCCATATGGGGATGATAAAAGAAGCATTGACACTCATATTAGAGATGGAATAAAACATGAAATATGTCTATATTTCATTCAATATTCCTTGCACTATTTGTATTGTCTTTGCACTATATCATATTATTTATACAATACTTGCATTGTATATAGACTTTTTAAGTATTTGTTGTCCTTGCCCCTTTTGTGCTGGTAAATGAAGAGCAATGAAACACGTAAAAATCATAAAGCCGACTGTCCATCCATTGTCTATACCCGACCGTCCCTTTCATGATTGCGGGGGGGGGGGGGGGGGGGGGGGTGCTGGAGCCTATCCCAGCTGTCATTGGGCGGAAGACAGGGCACACCCTGAACCGGTCACCATTTAGAGTCACCATTTCACCTAATGAGCATGTTTTTGGTGTGTGGGAGGAAGCCGGAGTACCCGGAGAGAACCCACGCATGCACGGGAAGAACATGCAAACTTCACGCAGAAAGGCCCCCGCCCTACCCGGGGATCGAACCGGTGACCTTCTTGCTGTGAGGCACGCCCACTACTGTACACTACACGCGTGCCACCCTAAAGCCAATTGTGATTTATTTATTTTATTTTTATTTTTTTCCTATCCGGGTAAACATCTCCAAATTTGGGTTTCAACTCTTTTTGGGTGGTTACGTTCCTACTAACAACAGGTGTAGGGTGCCCAGGGTGTGCCTTCATCCACGTACCTTGCAGAATGAGCTCTAGTCCAAAGTGACTTTAATACAAATAAATGATTAAAGACACTGACTAAATCAATGAAAAGTGTGTGTGAATATGATTTTCATGTGGAAAAGAACAGGATTTACTGCTAACTAGCAATATATGATTCTTCTTACACATCCAGCAGTCACATAGCACCATTATCATTCATGTCGAACCGATGAACGAAAGTCCAACATCCACTCTTTTTTTAGTGCCCTATTTCACAGATGCAATGCGATGCCATTAAAAACTAAATACCTTCTGTGGAGAGTAATATTAGTGAAGAGTCCTTTTCATGAGAGACGATGAAGGCTTAACATTTCCTGCCGTCCTGATTAGACCAATACTTTACGCCACCACCACTGAGGCACCATTATATATTATTTAAGAGTGTAGTCAGTGTATGTGTGTAAATGGACACCATCAGCTTACTATTTCATTCTTAATTCCGTGACAGAAGAGGTTTGTGAAGATATTGATGGAAGTGAAGCTGTGGATTACAGGTCGACCACTGCTTGCCTGTCAGATTTAATGTTACAACACTTCCTGTGCTGTAGATCCTTCCATGCTTGACTCTTTTCTTCTGACCTGTGGTTTAGAATCTATTGATGAAAATTGTGGTCTAACTATTTATATCACAAAATGATAGAGTGTAGGTGGAGGGAGTAAAGGAGACTTTAGCCATGATTCATTGCTTGTATGGCCTAGTTGATTTTTCTTAAAACCCTTTATTTATACAGGAAAGGTTTGGTGAGCGTTCATGCTCTGTTTCACCATGACTCATACAAGTTCTGCATGCAGGAGCTCCACTTTTTCACTCTTACTTGAATGTGGGGGTAAATGGTCAAGGACACCCACTTTGATGACAGAAAGAGATTTATGGCACAAAATCCTCATGTGGTGATGATGGCTGACATTTCACAAACCCGTATTTGGATAAGAAAGCACAATAACTGCATGTTGAGGCTTTTGTCTCCCAGAAACTATGTCTGGAGGTCTATGGGAGTCTTTGCACAAATAAGCTTACAGAAGTGGGTCGAGTCACCAAAAACTAGAAAAAGTACTACGACTTCGCAATGACAAGTACTCAAGTAGAAGTAACAGTGGTCATAAAAATAACCGCATGAGTTTAAAAAAATTACTTGAGCAGCTTAAGAACTAAAATAAGGACTGGCACACACTTCTTTTGCACCCCCTGACTACAGTTATTTCAACCACCAACAGACACACTTACTGCTCATTGTCAGCACAATTCTCTGATGTACTGACTTTAGACCAGTATTCACTACTGGAGCCCACTGCACTGTGTATCGTTAATTAGTATGTAAATCTGAACTGTTTGAAAGGCATACTCCTTTTTGCCGCTTTGAACGGAGTGATGTGGAGGAGCGGCTGCGATAGGATAACACAGCGCCAGCAGACCTGGGACCAGCTGAGCACCTGTTTCTTTAAGGAATGCGCATGAGAGCATAAAATATTATGTCAATAGAAATCGTGCGATGAATGTATCCAAATGTAATGTAGTATGAGTAATGATTCCTCTCTAAAATCTACTCAAGTCAGACTAAAGAGCATGCTGCATTCAAACACCTCTGACAAGTACAATTTAATGCATTGCTGTTCAAATGCACAACAGTAAGTGGACGCATTCAGTCATTGACAGTATTGTTTATAAGGTTAATAGCTCAGCAGCCCATTATTACTGCAGAGTTATCAGACTATGATTGTTTTAGCGGCTTTTGCGGTCTTTTAATAGGCTTTTAATGAGAAATGTACACCTCCAACCTGTCTAACCAGTCCAATAATAACCTGATCTGTCACCAGAATATACCTCTGCACAATATCCCGACATGTTATTCTCTTTTTCCCGCTCAGCACTTTGTTGCCCAGCTCTGCACTTCTCAAGGACGGTCAAATTGTGTATTCCACCCTTCTCCATCTGTGTTGCATTCAACCAGCCTGGACTATTGTACCCTTCTGAAGGATATCACAGATCTGGTTACTGCACAAGCAATGCCACTCCCTGCGTTGGAGATCTGCTCGCTGCCCTGCGAGGCCTCTCTCTGCACTCAGCTTGCTGACCTTAAGATAACGCCTCGGAGAGATACTTCAATCCACAGTGCACGGAGGTATGTTTTTGTTCACAACAATGACTAATTCCTGAGGTACGATAAAGAAAACTCTCTTCCTGTACCAAAAACAAGTTATTTCCAGCAGTTCATCTAATTCAGGCAGTGTCTAAATGTCCTCACATTGTGCAAGACTTTCCCTCTGTATGCTTTACCCTTTTTTTTCTTCTTCTTCTTCTTTTCTGTGCCCTTTGCCACAAAGGGAAAGGAGGTAATAGCATTCACTAATTTGGTCCCGGGCTGCGCAGTCAAAGCCATATGCCAGAGTGAATCTGTAAAGCTAACATTAGGCAGCAGATATCTGAGGCTAGTGACTGTGGGCTTTGACATCCTGTATTACACCTAATTGCCACCAGACATTACATCGAAGTCTCTGCAAAAATCCCCCACAACCACCTGCTCCTTGCTCTGTTTACCTTTTAAACCGGGAATAATGCAGGGGAGAGCAGGGCGAGAGTTCCTCACTGTTATTTTCTGACACCCGAGCCGAGGATTGGGGAACTGGAATGTCAGTAGACATTTGAATTTGAGACGTGTTAGGATAGTTAAGGGGTATCCCCCAGTGCATTGTGTTGCAGGGGTACAGTGTATACTTTTCTGATTTATGTGTTTTTCTAAGAATAATGAGAGAGGGAGAAAACAGGGCAGGGGTAATATGGAGGCATAACCATAATTAGGTGAATTATAAGTTTCACAGTCATTTTCGTAACACGGGGGAAACTTTTAATGAATGCTATAGCGACGGGAGTGTAAATGTATTCTATGCACAAACATACGGCTGTGGCCATGATGCGGTGAGTGTACATTTTTAGCAATTTTGTCCATTTTAACCAAACACCGGTGTCTCATGTGGGCTGTATATGAATTCATCCTCGTCTTTGCCTCACTCCCCTGACATGAAAGACACAGGAAAATTCCACACTCTTTGACAGTGTAATGATGAAATGATTTCATAGCGCCGTATCCTCTAACACCACAGTGTCAAGCCCAAAATAAGTCAAGCTTCACTCGCCTACGAAAGCTGCAGGTCTAAACTGTGCTGAGAACTCAATGGTGTGGAAATACTAACAAAGTTAGAAAACAACAGCGTTTACGGACATCATGACTCCAGTTTTGAGGTAAACCATGAAGTTTTTTTAGGGATTTAATTCAATTTCTCTGTCTAGTATGCTTGGATACAAAATTCCACATCCAAGAGGTGACCTAAGCGATCGGATTGGGCTGTTGGTTCTGATGTATTTTGATTTGAGTGGTTAGTTACAGTGCCGGGCTAGACAGAAAACATTGGCTTGAATTTGGACTCAATTCATTTTGAGTTTTCTCTTGTTTTCAGAAGATTGTCTGTTATCATTTATTACAATTGTCTGATCTGAAATTGCCTCGGGAACACTACAGCAGTGGAAGTTTAATGCAGAATGAATAAATTAATTATTGATTCCTTTATGGACACTCAAGCTGACATGAGGTGATGGCATTTTCATGATCAACATGATCTGCCATAAATTTGCCTTTACTAATCTGATGATAATGATCAGTTTGGATTGACACTGTCAGAGTGGTTTTCATTTAGCTACATGTTTATTATCGAGGTCAAAGTTTTTATTCATCTTTCTTAGCTTTCCATCACATCGGGCTTTAAGTTTCTGTTGTTGGCAGAGTTCAGCTATCGAACAAGATGTACCAATAGCAAGAGAGGTTGGAATCAAAATAGGTGTAAGATTGCAAAAAAATTCCAAAAACCCTCAGAGTCAACACCAAACTCAAAATACCACAGCACATTTTAAAGCGCACATTTCAACAATCATGACACAACATCCACATTCACATTTTGAGACTGAGATGGAACTTCTGAAATACAGGAAACAGTCTTCCTTGTACACATGTGAATTTGGGTTCATTAGCAATAAAACACACCTGTGCTTAATTAATGCACTGCTGCCTTATTTGGTCTGGTATGACCAGTCTTATGTTTGATGGCAGCGAGCACTGTGCAAACAATTAGCCTATGAATCTCTCCGACAATTTACATTACTTTGAGTGAAAGGGCATTTCATTCAAGAAGATCTATATTACCGAGATGGATCTCGGAAATATAGATCTTCCTCACAACCATTCATCTGTTAAACTTCCTTCTTTGTCTCTGCATCACTTCCTTTGTTTTCTATCCAGCAATGCTTGACCAGAAAATAAATAGGGATGAAGTTTGTTTTGTCACTTTGACTTTTTTAATTAATTAATTAAGTTGCCTAATGATGTTGTCAGAACACGTGACCCAAGAGGAATATGGGAAATACAAGTTAAGCTTGGTAAAATAACAAGCAGCACATCAAGCAGATAGAACTATATTAAACTTTACCTCGCTGAACATTTGTGTGTGTGTGTGTGTGTGTGTGTGTGTGTGTGTGTGTGTGTGTGTGTGTGTGTGTGTGTGTGTGTGTGTGTGTGTGTGCGTGCGTGTCACATGGTGTGTGTGAGAGAGAGAGTGGTAGACAGAGAAAGGTGAAGATTTACAGCCCTAATCAACAACTGGCTCACGATTGGAAATGTAGCGTGAATGATGTCATGAAACTGTCCCCACTCTGATGCTGTGATTTATCACACAATATGAGAGTCATAAGAGAAGACCATTACGGAGAAAAAAAATCAAATCAACAACAGGGACAAACTTTCAGAAGCTGTCCTGCGTAGTGTAGCCTGCGTGCATGGCCATCCACATCTCCGAGCCAGAAAAGCAAACAAATGTACACTTGGATATTTTCTTTTTCACCTTGGATGTTACACAAACCTGATGCCGCCTCGATGATGCATCGCGCCGCTGGCCCTTCATCAATATGGATAATTACACTTTCTGCGAACCCGGTGCAGTTGCGTTGTAAATATTTTTGCTGGGAATCGGGTTGTTATTCCCGTGGTGGTTCCACACAGGCCAGGCCTTCCTGAGATGAACCCAAGCATATCCCGTGTGTCACTGTGTATCTGTGCTGACAGGAAGCATGACCAACTGAACTTTGGCACTTCATTAAACAAATCACTGGAACGCTTCAGGCACGAGCCTGCAGGGACTGCCACAGAGAGACAGGGAGAGGGTGGAATGCACCCAAGTGGACATATATTGAAAAGCATAATGTGATATTTTTAAATTATTAGAGCAGAAAAAAAATCTGTGTACTCATGAAAATTTTGAAGAATGAACATTTTTAAGGTATTTTAATCAAAAAATGTGCACTGTCTGTTCCAGGTTCTCAGATATGAAGATTTACATTTTTATTGGAAATTGAATCCTTGTCTGTTTAGGTTGGAAAACACATGCTATGTCGCCATGGCCTCTGTGGAGCTGTAATGGACATTTTCTTTTGTTCTATAGTTAGTATTTCTTCAGTTCTTTGGAAAAACAATCAATACATTAATCACTGGTTGTAGCTCTAAGATTATCCAGATTCTACAGACCTCTCTTACTCATTATCAAAGGAATAGTTGAACATTTGGGAATTATGCTTTCTCTCTTTCATTCCAAGCGTTTAGTGAGAACAGCGATGACACTGTCTGTTCAGTATGGAGCTACAGCCAGCAGCTGGTTAGCTCAGCTCATCATTATGGCTGGAAACAGGAGGAAACATCTAGCCTGGCTGTGCCCAAAATCCTCCCAGCACCTCTGAGACTCACCAGTAAATACACACATGGATCAGCATGTCTCATTTTGTTTTATCATCCTAAAAACATATTGCTGTTTTGCTGCTGGTTGTGTGCTGGATTGTCTCTCCGCCTGAAGCAGTGACTTTGTGCACCCTCGAGCATCAGAAACTGCAACTTGACATTTTTACCTTGTAATTGATTTAATGAGCTTTAGAGTTTCTGGATGGCCGAGTTTGGACAAACTTGGCTCAGTGTTTTTCACATTTCAATTCATAATGCTAAACTGTTACCGTCTTGGCTGTAGCTTCATATTAAGATACAAGAGCGCTTATTCTCATTTAACTTTCAGCAAGAAAGCAAATAATTTCCCCCAAAATCCTATATTAAATAAATAACGAATACACATCACACCTGTATGTTTACAGTACTGGGTCTGTTGATCTTTTTTATATAAAATATGTGTATTTTAGAGCTGTTCTGAATCAGCTACAAACTAAAATATAGATGTGAAGAACTGTCTATTACAGAGGCTGCATCAGTAATAAAATAGAATGAGGGGGCTCTATGAATAAGGGAGCAATTAGTAGATGAGGGCCAATCGAAATATACTAAGGTTTATGATATTAGCAGAGGTGGCCCACCAGCAGGCAACGCTGATGATAGATGCTCCTGAAAGATGACTTATGAACGAGGCAAAGCTCTCATCCAGTAGGAATCTGTGGCTTGTGGGACAAAACAAAAATCAGAAGCAGCGAGCGGGCACAGGCAGCAGGTCAGAGCACAGCCCAAAAATAGAACAGGGAATCCTGACGCTTGTATTTAAAGGGGTGGGAAACACCTCCTCCTACGTGTGTGTCACACTCACACTCAGACAGAAACAGGAGACTTGACTATAATAAATGAACTGCCACAGCAGTGCTATTTCAGGTTGGGTCACTGGAATAATAAAAGGCTGGCGGCACAGCTGGGGCAGTGATCACACGTTCCCTCGCGTGTGGCGCTGAGCTTGTTTCTGCCTTCTGTCGCACACTGACACACAGACGCACACAGACATACAGACAAAGCAGAATCAGACTGCACCATTCAGTCTTCGCTGATGGAGTTTTGCAGATTTTGTCTGTCACACATGAAAAAAAAGGGTAAGTGATTTGATGATTTGATGAATTCCACGTCAGCTGACTGTTTTTAAAGGTTCCATGTGGAGCTGTAGGTCTCTAGTAGCACGAGTATGCACTATTATGTATATATTATAAGAGCTGAATGCCACACCCAAAGATGGCAACTATTCAGTCCATTAAGAAATGCATTTTTATTGCAGTACCACGAGTGGCCACTGGGAAAAACGCTAGATGCTAGGCTAAGTGTTGTCACCATGTCCTACTTTTATAAGAATTTTTGTTTGTTTGCAAGAAAACTCGACAGGACATCATTAAATTAGGCAATGTGATTTAAAAAAATAAAAATAAAAATCAATATTATCATTGTTTTGCTGCATTGTGGAAAAGTACTGGGCACTCAACAGACCACTCATGTAAATATGCAGACTTTTTAGTTAACTTAGATTGTCATTTTTCTCCATTTAGTTTTCTTCTGATTAACCCTGTCTGATTCTTGTCGCTGCTAACTGCATGTTTGGGCCCGGCTTTAACTAACTGCTCCTGATGCTGATGACGTCCTTTTGAGGCTCTCAGTCCACTCTCACACGCATGGCCACATAGCCTTAGACACTAAAAGAGGTTGTCATTCTCATCGCACAATCAAAAAGCATGTCTTTTGACAAGAATCAGTGAACTGGCCCACCTCTCATATGGCTCCTCTTACCCCACAGCATCATTCATCAGTCTCTCCACAGGACTTTCTCCCCTCATCACATGACTGCTCGAGGCTCAATCCCCAGTTCTCCTTCCCCCAGCCATACAGATCAACTCTCAGCCCCCCAGCTTCTGCCCCAGCACTCGATGCCCACCCAGGTCCCTCCACTGAGGGGCTTCCACCCCAGTGGAAACAGGCCTGGTCTGGTTACCCACTGTGGAGATGATGGATTGACGGCTCACTTACGGGAAAGGCAGGGGCCTTCAGGTAAACAAGAGCAGAGCTGTATTAAATATGAAGGAGAGAAAGAAAACATGTTCTACCTTTTGGCTAGAATGAAGGGAAAAGGAGACAGGAATGTGGTTTGTGCTGTATGCATTAAAACCTGAAGCTGACATGCTGCGTTAGAAAGAGTACATGCTTGGGCGTTTGACTTAGGCCAATTCTCATCTCTAAATAAAGTAAATGTGACTTGGTTATTTGTGTTCTAATTGCTTTTCCAAATTAGCGGATTACATTAAGATTGTATCTGCAATTTGTACACTTGACACAGCGCTTCAAACATGAATGCATGCTTTTAGAAATGCCCTTGGTTCCTTGATAGTGGTGACATTTTTTTTCTCTATCCTGCTCTTTCCTCCAGTAGGCTTACTAAGCAATGATCCATGGGAAGCCAAATCAACAAGGAAATTGGTCTAGATCTTTGCCCTCCTGCATGCGGTATAAAAGCCATTTTGCTCATTACCCTGCCACAAGGAACATTTACCAACATTACTCTCCGATTGGTCCTGATGGCCATAATTTCATCTTCCAACAATCTGATCCTGACAAATTAATTTCTGCTTCATTTTTTCATGCCAAAAAACCCCTCAATTCAGCAGTGACAAAAACTGAGACAGACAAAATGAGATAATTCAAGTGACCATAAATGATGATTGACCAAAGCTCAAACAGTCTGGGTCTTCCAAAGACAGGAAAGTCTACGATACCTAAAGAAAAACTGCAGTAAAGTTTTAGCCATATAAATAAGAGGAAATTAATTAAATGCAGGGCGGGTGGTTTGGCGCCATGGAAAGAATACACAATTTAGAGTCTTGCGCCAAGGAGCCAAATGGACAAAATGAAGGTGATCAGTCATATTTTGCTGCTTTTTGACATTAAGCATATGCTTTTTTTTCTAAGAGGTCAGCTAAGCAATTTAGACAAATTGGACAAAATTGCAAAGGTAAACATAGGGAGAGGTCTCGTAATGTTTCTTTCACTCCCTTTTTCTTTCCCTCAGTCTCATTTTCAGACACTATTTTGTTGAGTAAATCCCTTACCTGAATTTTCTGTGACGGTAACAGTGAGACAAAACGACTCCGTCGAGGCTATCAGAGGCAGAACTGTGTCATGTTGTTTGACTGCACCAGCATGGATCCATGCCAACTCAAACGACACTCCTAGAAAATATTACTGCTGAAAATACATTGCAGAATATTATTTAAACATACTGTATTTAGTTATGATTAATTCTCACAGGCTTCTTGCAATGAATGGATATGTTGGTAGAGATTTTGTGTCTTACTGAATTGACAGGATACATGATATGTGATCTTTCAGTCAGTTTTCAGCATGTCTGTCTAATTTCAGTGTAAAGTTATAAATGTGACTTGCTAAAATGGCCTTTTATCCAGCACATGTTCTGCACCAGCATTGCCTTCATCAGCCTGCAGGAGCTGTGTGAATCTAAGTATTTTTAAGAGGCACTCTCATTAACAGACAGTACAGTTTTGTGTGGATGTAAACCAATTGGGAGCTTTGTGATCCGTTTTGTAATACTCACCCACTGCACATTTTGACATTTTGACACGTGCTGCTATGACATCCGCTGATGTTTGCAGACAAGCATGATTACACGGGCTAAAGAGAGTTGAGTCATCCTCTGTTCCTCCCGCCTGGATTGTTTCATGCAACGAGCAAATCAATCTCTCAAGCAGTTTCTTTCACCAAATTTGCAACTGCAAGCCTAGCAAGTTGCAAAGGAGATAACCTCTTCTCATTAATTTTCCAATATTTGATTGATCAAATCAAATGCTATATGTGAGAATTCTGTGGGACCGTCATATTTATCTATTCGTGAATGACAATATTTGTCCAACGTGACACTGCCACTATTGTAAGTTGGTGTGTCGGTCGTGTTCGCAAATCATTTTTCTAACGAGGTCTTCTCCTGGTGCCCTTTCACCAAATCTGACATGCTATCATTTAATTTTCCTTGAAGTTTGACATGTTTTACAGATCAAATGACTTGATAGTACCACCATTTACTTGGTTTGCGAAACAAAGAGTGAATTCTTCACGATTGTACGGGTTGATGGTGAACTTCAGTGCCCTGTGTGGTGTTGTCCATCAATCCTATGAACGCTGCAAAATCGAGAATACACAATGTGATGTGGATATGAATCAAATTGCTCTTCCCCTGGGATTCAGACAAGTGGCTGCAGGGTCAGCCTCAGTGCACCACTCCGGGGCCAACTTGTCAGCCAAGACCCAGCCATTGCCTTTCAGCACCATGTTTCCATGTGGTACAATAATGGCAAGATGAATCATTGGCTAGAGGTACACACACACACACACGCTCACACTCACTGAACCCACTGCTAACACCTTTTGGTCTAGACATGTGTGCACGGTGCTGAAAAGTGAGAGCGGGCAGCAAGGTGACTGGTCGTACGGACCAAAGAAATGAGGTTTACACAGGGAGAGTAACAAATAGAGGTTGCTAAGACACTCAAATGATGGCTGCTGCAGCTTTTCTATTCTTTAACAAGTATTTACATTTAGTTTTTTCTCCCCTTATTGATGCCCGCTGGAATCCTTGCTCAGTCTTTACTCCCCTTCGACAGTTTCAGTGAGGCAGCAGTTCACATTTGACAGGTTTTTATGCCACGTTATTAGCTTAAAGTATCATTAAAATGATGATTGTGACCACACGTTTAGTAAGGCAGTGTATGTAGAAATAAAACATTAACCATCCCTCTAAGTGCTGGGTTCTTGACTGTTCGGTTTGTTGTCATCTATTTATCTAATGACTCCTTCACAGTTTAGACAGTGGGCTAGATTCTGTCCACTCCTGTATGCCTAAAAAAGCATAGTGCTGCCATAACCCTAATCACCTAATTGCCCTGCCCTGCCTCATTAGAAAACAAGCCTAACTGGAAAATCACCTTAAGTGGCCTAAATTAATGAGACCTTCACATTGGACGCTGAGTCATCACAGGCCTGAGTCATTGCGACGTCACCACGAAGGAAATGGCTGCTCCATAAACTGTCAATGGGCATTTGGGCCACAGTGGAGAGGCTGACGCTGACCTTCTGACTGTCATTATACATGTCACACTATTTGGTATGTGTGATTGTTGTGAGCATGTATTGTACTGTATGACTTTTGGCCACACCAAAAAGTGCCACAGCAAAATGAATCTTGCAAAATATTTGGTTCTAGAAACTTGACGTTAGCAGTGAGCTCACAACTAGCCAGCTGGGACATGTTAGAGCGAGTCAGTCACAATTGCTCCACGGGCTTCTATTTTCTATGTACTGGCATTCTGTTTTCTGGACTGCACACCATTTAATTGAATGAGTTTTATTTGAAAAGCTCATGAGCTAACAAGCTCGCTGATGAAGCTTATCAACTTATCAGCTTGAGTTTCGAACGGAACAATAAGCTATTTGACTACTTTCGTAAAACACAGCTGATTCAAAAGCTGCTGTGGTGAGCTAACCACTAGCAGCTGTGACTCCTAGCAATAGCTTCTGGAGCCTCTTTGTTTTTTCGTGCTCAGTGCTGTGTCATTTCCTCCCCCTGGCATTTTGTTGTTTGTACACTTGTGCTCTCTATACAACAGATTTTTATAACACGGAAAAATAGCTGTCCAAGCTAACAAGCTTGCCGACCACTCAGTGGCTATCATTAGCAAGAGGTTAGCAAAAGGACATTATCGTTTCTACCGAGAAAAATCTGTGGAAGTCTGACTATTTTCACCCCAATCTTGGTGAATTAAAGGTGTATTTTGACCAAATCAGTGCTGGTGGTGATTGTTAGGACAGATGAAAGATTAACCAAGAAGGTTGTGGTGAGTTGTTTTTATTTTATTTATTTATTTATTTTTTATTTTTTTCTGAAGGAAGTGTGTTTCACAATGCTAAAATGATTGTTTCTGTAAATGGATGCTGGTGGCCTTGGTAAGATCGATATTTATTCAATACTGGAAAATACAGTTTCAAAATTGTTCCCATCGTTCCCATTCGTCATTTGGACATTAAAATGGAGTTTCTCCCATTTCCCTGGAATACTGAAATCTTCCAGGAGACATGGACCAGGCACCAGTTTTTCTAATGGGAACTCTATCTGCAAGTAAATGCACTAATCCTAGTGATTCAATTGTAATTAATGCATTTTGATGCCTGATGCTGATGTGAACAGACCTTAAGGGTATTTGGAGCAGGAGACATTGCAAGACTATTTTGCCTTTCTTAATGTAAAGTTATAATGAAGTACTCGCAAACAAATAGTAACAAATCATCTTAAACATGCAAAAGGACATTATTGAACTTGACGGTTAATGCCTTCCAAATGGACAAGATGACTCCAGTGATGACCCCATTATTTTGCAGCCACTGAGTGTGATGACTTCATTAAGTTCATTCCCATGGTGCTGCATTCCTACCTGTTGCCCTCTGACCCTCGACATGCTGTGTGGACGGCAGGCATGCGTCTCTGGAGCAGTGGAGACGCACATATTCTGGGTTAAAACAAGTGGTAGAATATCAACACTGTCAAGATCATTATTGGATAACAGAGTGAGTGGAAAGACGGCGGTTGAGGGCTGGTTGTAACTTTCCCAGTTACAATGTGGGCACACCCCTTTCTTCTTTCTCTTCTGATCAACCCTATCTATCATTTCACTGTCTGCTGGAATCTTTTCTTTCATTTGTCTTTATAATATCCCATTTTCATGTCCAGCTTCCCATTGCTCGAGATGTCAGTGTGCTTTGCTGCTCTTCTCTCAAACAGCTGATTTTACCGGAAAAATATTGAAGGTTTTCACATACAGACATTTAATTTTTGCTTTTATTCAAGTTTTTTTTTTTCTTAATGAACGTTTATTTGCATGCTAGCCTGTTGTCATGTCCTGTGTCCTGGGAGAAACTTCAGAGAAACTTTCCATTATACAGTAGCAAATTATCCTAGCTCTGTTAAATGGACTGCTTGATTATTTAATACAGCAATGCTATTTGCTTTCCTTTTGACAGTTTGATGAGAAGATCGATCAACCCGACTTAAGTAACTTTTACCTTTTGTAAAAAAGTTGATATGATGCAAATGAAAAAAATTAACATATAAGTGGTTTGCAAAAATGTACAATGTCGAAATTTAATTCTGGCAACTGGGCTGAGATCACAAGACCATGCTCATGTTTGTGCAATAAATATGGAGCAGGAGCCAGGAGGCAATTAGACTAGCTAGCATAAAGATTGGAGACAGTAGAAAACAGTTAGCCTGGCTCTTTCCAAAGTTCAGCAATATGTTTACCTCCTTGTCTCCCAAGATACAGCCTGTTGCATCTTGTCAGTTTAATTTGTACACAAACAGAAATCTAAATACCGCAAAGGACAGAAAGCTACATGATGTATTTATTTGCTAATAGCAGCATCTAACTTCCTGTAAAACCACAGCTTGCAAAGCTATAGAGCTGCTAGTAGGTCTGTTTATGAACTTAGCCAGGCTAGTTGCTTCCCCTGCTTCTAGTTTTTATGCTAAACTAAGCAAACCACCTCCTGTCCCTGCTCCAGAGAAGCCTCACCTGAGTAAATTCAGGGGAAACTGTGATTTCAAACGTTTTAGATTGAGTGGACAGATGCATATGAGTTTATCGGTGTATTCTGTCCTACAGTAGGCCAACCATCTGTCTCTCATCATCTGAAAATATTTACCGTTCACTTCCCCTCTGCCTGCCATCCGCCTCTGTGGGAGACAGAGGTGTTGATAGTCGAGAAATGATGGTTCTATTATTTTGGCAAACTCATCACTCTGACCTCCGTCTTCAGCCTCGGGTGATGTAACTGCAGCCAGACAGTATGTTGTATTAAGTTATACAAGCATGCACTCAAGGTAGAGATACTGTGCAGCCATGAATACTCAAGCTGGTTGTATGAACCATTTTTATTGTCTCCAGCTGAGCTAAACTAAAAAAAAAAAAGTGTCTGGGACAAAAGGGTCGGAAAGATTTGAGCTGTTCAGGAATTAAGCTTGTGCTTGTTCCTCAACTATTGTAAGCATATAAAAAATGTACGTGTGTGAACCCATGAAATGATATCTGCAAACACATGCAATCTCTAGATGTCAACAGAATATCCCTGAACTTGAAGTTAACTTTCCATGCTTTTGAACAGACTATTTTTTACACATTCACAAATGAGAAAATGTGTGAAAATCAGTCACTTTATTTCAAAATGTAGCCTAAATTAAAACGACTCATTACTTTTCACTCATTTATAAACACTACATTTATGATGTTGTAAGTTGAGCATTCAGGCTAGCTAACTTACCTGTTTACAGTGGTTAGAGGCAGGCATGGCTATGAACTGATGGAGCCACTGTCGATATCTCGCTTGTTGCATACTGGCCTGTTGCTTCTGTTAAACCCTCGAGACATTACAAAATAAATCAGAGTTGTCACAAGATGATTGAAGGCAAAGACAAAAGATTGCTTTTGCTTCTGTTTCTTTTTTGACAAGTATTTCAAATACTCTATCTACGCTATCTGCTAAAAAATCACACAGGTTGGTTGAACTGCTCACAACTCATATCCAAACAAAGGTTATTGAGGAGTTACAAGCAGATATTGCTTCATTTAATTCGTTTGTGGGAGTGAATCTTCAGCTTAAATCATATGGCAGTTGTGTCAGTGAAGGTGCAGCTACAGTAACACTGTACAGTACCATCATTGTGCATGCGGCTGGTGAACTGTGAGCAGCGGTCACTCTGGCCTGTAGTCCTCTTGCAATCTCCTGACATTGATCAAGTGTGACTACAGATGACGCCACCTCCACCTCTCCGTTTGATCCCCCCCATATCTATTTTCCCGACTCCATCCAGTGTCTCCATCACTGTCTGCCCAGACAGACAAAGGCAATTCAGGTATCCCTAGTTTGATTTGGGTCAGGGCCTCCCAAAACTAATACCTGTAAGCCCTATAATATGGTAATTTGTAGCGGCTGGGTTAAGGAACGTGGATTTATCAATAATGGGGCTAACCGGGCTCATATTAAGCTTAGATTTGGTTTTGGGAGGGAGACGAGGGGCGCACCAAGGGGTTAGGTGAAACAGAGGTTATTCAATAAGGGGGTGGTTGTTATTCCAAAAGGGAACCAGGGGAACTTATAGGCTGTCAGTGAGCAGGCACTGACAGCCTCGTAGACTGACACTCCATGTCTCTCCCATGGGGGAAATGGGTAGATGACATGCATGTGTATACATACATGTGTATATGAACACACAGATATGCAGTGAAGCACATGGGGGTTTCTGAAAGCTCCTTCACATGAATGTATCCTGTATCATATCTGCAGGTATTGTGGTTCTCTCCTGGATGCTCTGTAGCAGCATCCATGTGTGTGTTTTTACAGGCTTTTATTATAAAACAGATTTTTAAAAAGGAGCAGATTTTCACACAGACTTTGTCCCAAAGCGTCCAAAAGTTTGTTTTCCTTTTTGTTGCAAGAAGACATGTATTCTACAGTTTGTAATAAACTAGGTTCTCTTGGGACAAACGCGGCCTAGCATAATGCTGCTAGTGCTAACAGAGGAAGTTTTTGACCAGAAAACTGGAGGACAAAACTTGCAGATGAGCTTGTCCCAACTTTCCTCTAATGCTGATACAATAAATGATGGGTAATGAAGCTGGGATGCAGTCCTGACTCATAACCTTTGGAGGCCTGCTATTGGCTGATTTACTGTAGTGCTTGACAGGAGGATATTTTATGACGATGTGTTGTAGGCCTTGCAGTCAGCACGCAGAAATCGCACAGTTAAAAGTTTTACACACCAGCCCTGAATTTCAGCCATTTTGAATCATCAAAATAAACACCAATAAATTAGCATATCTTTTATATTTCACTTATTTTCATTAGAAACTGGGAAAAAAAAAGCTGCACTTACAATAGAAACTCTGATTCAATTCTCTGTGCTTTAGTTACCCAGAAGAAAGTAAAACTCTTTGCCAAACTGTTCCTCTTCAGGACTGAAAAAAAGTGTTCAACTAACATGAAGTGAAAAGAGAATTTCTGCGTACAAGCGAGTGCACGCACGCATACACACTGACGTAAGATAAACAAAAGGAATTTATTAAGTTTCCTACCCACTGTCTTTACATCATACCTGGATCCTGAGCCAGGGAAGTGCTGTATAATGAGCTGCAGATATGAAAGCAGCTCTCCAGGCAGCAGGAGGCAGACTTCTTTACACTGTGAAGTGTTTTTGGCCTAACTTATCTTCTTTCAAATCTCTACGGACAAAACAGGAGCAGACCTGGCAGATGGTTGTGATAAGATAAAACCACCTCCACGGAGAATGGATGTGAGCGCATGCGCTGGCGGATCTCTGGGGCTGTTTATGCGGACAAACTGTCCTGGATTCTGTGCTGTGGTCCATTTTAATCATTTTCGCTGAGAGTTTGATTTTGGGCGCATTCATTCATTTTCTTCTCTTAAAATTGACCATTCATCACTGATAGACTAAAATATGGACAGATTTATTTATTTAGTGAACTGTCTTACAAATGTAGCCATTACAAAGGCCTATTATGAAGGGCTAGAACATGTTTACTTTACATGAATTATGTGGAAACACTGAGGTTTGCTCTTTTTTTGTGGCTGTCGTGTTACAAAGAATGGCCTGCAGTTGAGAGATACCAGAGATTTGTGTTACATCGCACGAAGATTTGACTTTCATTTGGTGTCACGCAAATCCATGGCCTTGAAAGATGGCAATCATGCATCACGTTGCAGTTCTCATATATAGTCTGCGCCATCTTATTTTGCCCTAAGATCCTCAAAAAAAAAAAAAAAGGAAAAAACCCCTCGAAACACTGACATATGCTCACTGGATCTGGTTGTGACTGTGGTTGTGTAGTTAATTAGAGCCAATGTGGCCACACTGTTAATCACCTCCACCCCAGCCTGCTCACAGTTTGTTAATGCTGGATCTCTGAGATTACCTACACATAATGAACTCATTAATTACACACTCTTTATTGTGTTTTTAATTAGTCATGTCTTCATTTAGAGAATCAGCAGTGTTGTTTTTTTTAATTTTTTCCCAGGAGCTCAGTGCTATGTGGCGTTACTCATAACTGTTGCTCGGTGGTCAGTTTGAAAGAGAGAATAAATGATGTGTCGTGCACTGGAGCGACTGGAGCTGTGAAAAAAAAAAAAAAAGAGTGCCGAGGTGTGTGTCTGCTTTGTTTCCAGTGTATTTGTTTTTGGGCGAGTTGTCTAAGGAATGGCAGTGTTCATTGTCTGACAACGGTTTCTGACAGCGTTCGCTCGCCAAGTGATTGTTTATCTAAACATGATGAGGGCTGAGAAATGTGTCTCGAGGTATGTGTATTCATGGGTGATTTTGGGACCCCTGGGCACGCTGCAGGCTCAGCTCGATCTGGAGGAAAAGTGCTCGTCACCACTCGCAACCCTACAAGTGATTTGTGAGGCCATTCCCAACAGGCGAGTCAGCTTCAGCACAAGTGGAAATGTTTTTCTAATTTGTATATTTTCGGAGGCAGAAACCAAAGCGCCTGTGTGTGTTAATTAGCGGCTGTAAAGTACTTCATGATGTAGCGTGGCACATCAGCATTGCATTGTAACAAAGCGTCGCAGGCCTGTGCGACCACTGCTTCTGCTACTGCTGGTTCCCACTCAGGCCCTTGCTTATTTCGTCTCTGCTTTGTAATGGAAGTCAGATGCAGTGGTGTTTACAACAGGCCTGAATCAGTCACATGCTGTCTAATTAGCTGCAAATTGGTGAACGGCAGAGGCTCAGATACTCTTTCTGAGGAGTCACGAGTAGCGAATCAAACCCCAACTACAAGTATTTAAGCAGGGGGAGGCAGTTTTTGGAGTACTACAATGAGGAATTATGCTTCAACACAAGAGGCGAGTCTAAAAAAGGCACAAGTTCAAGACAGAGGAGAGCTTATTTAGTTCAATGGACGCATATAGTAGAATTAGCACAGGCTTAAAACCGAGATCTGAACCCACATCTTTAAGAGCTGACCCAACCAAACCTGACAGGTACTACCAAATTTGCGACCAAAACCAAACTCTGGATCTGCAGATCATTTTTGCTTTATTCTACCCATTACTGATTCGCTCGCTAGACACATGGGCTACACCACTGTCTCTTTATCTGCTCCCATCAGACCTTCTGCCTTTACTTGAAACACAACATACATGGATTTTGTCCTTTAGCAGCCTGAGATAGAGAAAATTAAGATTAAATTAAATATGAGCCAGATTCAAGGCTAACCAGACTTTATGAAATGCCCTGAAACCCAAAAATGTATTAGTCCGATCAAGTCCAAGTTGTAAGCAAGTAAACTTGCTTACAACTTACTTACTTAAGTAAACAGCACCTACAAAGTGCTTCACAGTTGATAATAAAGATGCTTAAGTGCACAGCACTAAAAATGAACAGAAAAAGAGCTGTACACTTAACCTTTCATTCATCCACTTACACACAGTCACACAGATGCAGTGACACTTCGACCCCGAGTAGAAATTAAAGGTACTGACTGGAGTTTTCTTGTAGACAAACATTGACGGGTTCTCACCAAAATGCAGTGTTTACCCTTCACAAAACAAAAGAATGAATGTATTTCCTACCTCATTAAACAGTTTCACTGGGTATTTTTTGAATATTGTAAAACCTGCACTGTTTATACCCATGTTTGTTAGCTTGTACTCTTCCACTTCTGAACCTTTACTGGTTCATTATTACGTTTCTCGGCCCATCGCATTACCAGCTGTCAATCAGTGGAGTGGTGTGACAGCAAGACACAAACAAAGCAGGGACCCATGCATCAAAACACACTCCAGCTCTAGCAGTGCTCAAAAACTCCTCAGGGTACCTTTAAAATCTGAAATGCAATGTACATGAAGAAAAGAAAGTTTTTAAGTGTGCAAAATTTATGAAGTTCTGAAAACAAATGAACAAAACAAGCTCCTGAAAAATAAAGATGTTGCGGAAAGACAGAACATGTCAAGACAGGAAGTGGTTTTTGGTTAAACATGCATTCAAAAATAGAAAAGACCAAACGACTAAAAACCAAAGTATCTGGAAAGAATCACGGAAAAACTCATCTCATAATAAATCTGTTAGACAGTTTAAAGAATATTCACAGAATAAAGGCAGTAAAATTAGAATATAAATACCTATTTTCATCCAAAATGTCTCAGAAAATACAATCAGGACACTATGGGCACAAGATAGAGAGGTCCACAGTCTGCATAAGAAAGACCATTTCCATGTGAATGAATGAGTCACACTCAACCAGACTCCTCCAAACTATTGATTTATGAGAAATGTTATTCTTACCCACACATGTGCCCCTGCTACTGGCTGTATAGCAGCCATTTAACTCTACAGAGTGACACATCTGAAGGCGACCTGTGACTCTGCTCATGAATGGAAGCAAAGGCAGGGGAGGTCCTGTCCCATTGTCCACTTCAATTAATCTTCACCCAGGACAAGGCCTCTTTTATCCACTTTCCCTGCATGTCTTTTATTGGGCTGTCCCAAAACGGGTGGGTGATGATGGCCCCACAATTCAAAATGAAGCTCAGGGAGGTCAAATGTCGGATGTGTGGGACGGCATGAAGAAGAAGTAGAGGAACAGGAAGTGTTGGGGTCAGGACAAGAAAGCATGAGGGATGGGTGGATGAATGGAGGAGAGAGGAGAGGAAGAAATTCCAGCTATGAACTTGAACTCCGCAATAAAAGTGGGAAAATAAGCCAAGCTGCAAACATCTGCATGTTCCCTAATAAATCACAGAAGTGCCAACAAAGAGGGACTCGGTATTGACTGAGCATGCATATCAAGCTTTGGTATTTTTGGTATTTTGTCCTATTTATCTCTTTATCTATCTGTAAACACAGAAATTAAACCAAAAATACTTCAACAATGAGGCTTATTATTAATTGTCCATCCTGGTCTTAATGGGAGAAGTTTCGCACCACTGGATAGCATGCTGAATTTTTTGCTTTTATCTTGGTGGGAAGGGGTGTCAGATGCTAGTTAACCATCTGACGAGTACTTTGGCTAAAGCACCCTGACCTTAGTGGTGCACCCAGCCATGCTGTGAAGGAAACTCTTTCAGGTCATTTGTTGTCATGATTCTATTGTTGTCCATCATTGCCCAAAGCTTAAACTGTAAGGATCTTACTGTAACTTTAAATATATCCAATTAATTCCAGGTGGCATATATAATGTATAATGGTGGTGCAAGTGTTAAAGATCGCATTAGTATGGAAAGGCGCTTCACTGGAGTTGCCAAGAATATTACTGAAAATAATTCTACAAAGAATCTACACAGGTATGTACAGACAGAGATAATAATAATAATAATAATAATAATAATAATAATAATAATAATAATAATAATAATAATAATAATGGATATTACTTAATAATGATTACTGGATGACCAGATTAATCGCTTTGGATGAATACTGATGATCACATCGCTATTAAAAGTAAATACTATTGCCAGCAGCTTTACGTTGCCAAGTATTACGGAATTATCATGGGATGTTTCCATTCAAATGCTACGTTTCCCACACACTCCCATTTTCCTTCCAGCTTCAGGAAGCCAGTCGCCAAGCCACTGCGGCGGTAGAAAGCCACCATTTCCCATCACAACCAGATGTATATCCATATAGTTCCATGGTATATGATGGCACAAATATACACACACTCACACACATTACAGCTTGGTGTATTGTATCTCCAAAAAGATCCTATACTCCTCTGCTGGACTGATTACCATGTTTGTGTTACGCCTTGAGTTTTTGCCAGTGGTCACCGGTGGAATGGTTGGGCAGTTGCACTGCAGCGACAGCTTAAAGAGCCCCAGTGACACACACATCCAAACTGGCACCAGGGCTAACTGGTTGGTTGACGATCATGTCAATTAGATCTGAAGGCAAGAATTACAAGCCAGGAGGTGCACGGACCCAGCCTCACAAAACACACATCTGCACACACGTGTAGAAGGAAAAAGACAGTGTTCTAACACTATGGAAAGTTTATTATCCTGCGTTTCCTGCCTGTGAGCTTTTCTACAGGACAGTTTTCTTTTTGGTTTTCCTCTGCCTGTATCCCTGCAGTCCTGTGTGACCGCTGTGACCACCTTCTGATGGGATGTGCCTTGAATCTGCTGCAGAACTCAAATGGGTGGTTGGAAAAGAATGGCTGCTGAAGTGAACCAGTCATACAAAATATCGGAGAGCATCCATAAATCCACTTCACGCTGTGCACAGTGGAAGTGCAGTGGGATGAAGCAGACGCGGGTGTGTAAACATGTCTTGTTGAAATAAAGACCATCGGACACACACGCACCTGCTCTTCCCCGTGACTTGCTGCTGCTGTGCTTTATGTGGCCTGTAGTGGTCTGTAGAGGAATGCCGAACAGAACCACAAATGGACCAGACACACAGCCAGATGACATAAAACTCAACTGGCTGGTTCCTGTTCTCTCTGTTTCTCTGTCTCTCTACTTCTCTTCATCCTGCTTTAAGTTTTTTTTTCCTTGTTCTGTTTCCATTCCAGGGTCAAGAGGCCTTCCCGCTCTCTTACAACTTCTGAATCTGCTTTGTTAAATCCACTTTTTAATCGAATTATTCTGTTTATGCTTCTCAATACCCATCAAACTTTATTCCTACATCACTCCCTAATTCATCTTAATATTTTATTAACCTTACTGTCTCTATTTCCTCTTTCTGAGTTTGTCCTCTCCCCATCAAGTCATTCTACCTGCTCCAGTTGCTCGACCACAACAACCTAGCCTACCTTGCTAACGAGCTAGGTGGGTTTGTGAGCTAGGTTTGCTACGCAGCATCGAAGGTTTAATGGCCACAGTCAAGGGCTCGTTCATTCAGTTACTTCTGCCACATTTTGATTTCAAAGATGTTCCAAAGACACTCAACTCTATTGAGTTCAAAAACTTTTAGTCTGTGGGTGCTCAAGCCAACCAGACCTAGCTAACGCTGCTAATTCAATGGTTTGCTTCAATTTCTGAGTAAAAAGCTCACAACCAACCCTATTTATCTATCACTTTCTTGACAAGCTTTTGTAAGGGACCATTTCGTTTCTGCAGTAAAAATGTTAGGATATGTCTCATTTTGCTAGCCAGGAATTCACTTCTTGGCAGCAAAATGTGTGAACCATCAGAAACATGACTAATTGATTAACGAACACACTATAAACAGACTTGAAGCCACTTGCTAGCCAAGCAACATTAAGGCTACAAACAAATCATAATGCAACAGTTTCTGTAGCAGCTGATGTGACACTGGCACTCTCTTCATTCAAAAGAATATCTGATAGCTGTGAATACATCGATTTCCTCCAGTCAATGTGACCTCCACTTTATCTAACCAAATTTCAAGAAAAATAAATTCAGGCCAATATGCTACTTTCTTCCATTCCTCTATTTCTCCCTCTCCTCTTCCACTATTTCTTCCTGCCTTCCTTCCTCTATTCATCCCTCCCTCCTTCCCCATGTTCATCTCAGGTGGCTAACTCTGCAAACGCTCATTAGGAATTCTGCAGTGCCAACCGCTCCCCACCGACCAAGAAGCCAGGACAAACCCTGAGTGTGAAAGCTCTCATTGATCGCCGGGCACCAATCGGGCAATGGGCCCAGCCAAGCTGCAGCCATGGGTGGGGTAAGGTAAGAGCTGGGTAGAGTGAAGGATAGAGGGGAGGAAAAGGGAAGAGGAAGGGCGGAGGAGACTGAGATGCAAGGCAAGGAGCCAAATGAGGTGGGGAGGATTGAGCTGGGTGGGGCAGGTGGGGTGAGCTCGTGTGAGCATGTGGCGACGAGCTTAGTTACCTTTAGGAAGAGATAGGAGGAGGGAACGTGGGCAGAGGAGGAGGAAAGATGGATGGGGGAAAGCTGCTGGTGGTGTTGGGGGGAAAACCAGGACTCGCGGGTAACTGCATACGCTGGCTTGAATGTTAGCAAAGCTGAGACGGAACACAAGGTACAATAACATCGGTCTCATGAATATCTTGAATGAATAAATGAATCAAATACCCTGAAACTTCATGACAGATCAATGCAGCAGAGGATAAGATATCCTTACTTTTTCCTCACTAGAATTGATAAAACAAAAAAAAAGAGTATGATCCCATAATGTAGTATCTCATTATTGTCTCATTATAGTCTCCCACCCCAGTCCAAGATAACCCTGCTGACATTAGCTAGTTATTTTCTCAGAC
Organism: Chaetodon trifascialis; assembly: GCF_039877785.1. Classification (NCBI taxonomy): domain Eukaryota; kingdom Metazoa; phylum Chordata; class Actinopteri; order Chaetodontiformes; family Chaetodontidae; genus Chaetodon; species Chaetodon trifascialis. Next base: position 17,503,034 of record NC_092076.1, on the reverse strand, counting down.
TCTGAAGGAGGATATCTTGGCTTATTGACACTTAGACTTTGACCATTCTATTTTTTTAATCTGAGCCCCCCAACAGTTTGAAAGTGCAATGCTAAATAACTGGAGTATCCCTTTAAGACTGAAACATTCACAAATCCTGAGTGAAAAGTTATGTGATGAGCAGGACAATCCACAGTAACAAATTCAGCACACCACAAACATGCATTTAAGTTCTGTGTCATTAAAATAATAATAATAATAAACTACCAATAATACAATTTTAAAAAATCTGGAGGTTTCATAAGTGAAGACATTTGAGTAGAGCTTTTCCTTTCCTGATTTATAGGCTGACCTCTGCAATTCGTTTTGATGGGAATGTTGCTTGACAGACCATTAATGTAGATTATAGGATAGGCTGTTACTCTTCAGCACAACCCAGACCTCATTAAAGGGCATCATGTTATGTGGCTGGGTTTGTTTGCCCTGCAGTTTACACACTAAACAGAGTTGCCAGGCGGTCAATGTTTCTAACATGCAGATCAATACTAAACAGAAGGATAAATGAACTGTCATGGGAATTATGGATGGGAGCCGTGCCACTGACGTACAACTGGTCTTTGAGGAACGGAACTCTGGATGTGTGTTGACTTACTCTCTGCAATGCAACTGCAGGTCAAAGAAGAAAAAGCAAATCACAGCTTGAGACGTCACACTGGTCCTGCATGCATGCATTCCTATCAAACAGCATAATATTTATTCCCTTCGTGTTCACCATTGACGTTGACGCTGCTGGTTTGACATTTCCATCAGCAGACATTCTGCAGGCAGGCTGGGCTGCAGAAACAACTTGTTTTCTGAAATGGCGCACCAAATTGTCCATTCAAGCCCGGCACTGGTTGCGGTTTTCTCTGCATTCAGTTGTTGCTGGTCACAAATGTCAGGGTATTTTTTTTCTTTTACTGGATGTCCACGTGTGATTGAGCAGATTTTTCCAACGTTCTCGCCCCTGCTGAATCGTCTGCCATAATAAGACGAAAACACATAAGTTGCGTTCCCAAACTAACTTTGACGCCTTTCGAGACCGCAGGTGGGAAGCTTCAGGGGAAAGCTGGCAACCATGTTGATCACGTCTAGTCAACAAAATCAATACAGGCAAATAATACCATCCATAATATCACATTGCATTTAGCATGCTAATGAGCAAAATAAGATTGCAGGACATTGCAAAGAATGCAAATACTGAATGAAAGTCAGAGAGGAAAATGCTGTTTTTTTCAGTATTTCAATTCAAATCTGGTGGTGTCAAATCCATTGATCATAAAAGACACACCTTGCTGCAGTGTTACCTGCCAAATAAATTCTGTATTTAGACATTCAGTTGTAGCTTTCAGCACATTAAACTAGAGCTCAAAGCATTTTACAGTATCATAGCTGAAGTGTCAAAAAAGATAAATAAAATATCTTCTTCGCACTTTCATCAGCCTCCATTTAATTTCATATCACTTAATTACACTTATACACATTAAAAATTCTAGTGTGAGAGAACACCTACATGTTGTGTAGGGCATGAGGGTGATGATGATGATGATGATGATGATGATGATGATTATGATTATGATTATGATGATCAACCTGCATCACGTCTGGGCGATACAACACTAACCTTTGACCCCCTCACTATTTATTGCTTGTACTGTTGTCAACGGGATAAACAAAAAATGTTTGCTCCACATTTCCACTCATTACGAGTCCTTTTGAGAAGAGGCCTAAATTCAAGAGAGAATACTTTATAATCCCATTAGGAAAACTAGGAAAGTGCTCACACAATAGCTACCACTGTGCTGAGTAACTATGTCACGATTACTTCACTCATCCGTTCTGGTCAAGGTGACGTTTCAAGAACATTGCGCAAATTATGAAGTAGGTCACTCATTGGACAGCACCGCGAAGGACAAGAGGGACGACACACTGTAGTCAGATCCAGACTCCAGTGTGTCAGACTTCAGCTCTGTTTGCTCTTTAAGTCTTTCCATCATTAGTGGTACACACAGTCCCTCATCATGCATCCACTCTGCGTCTATCCTGCATTTTGTGTGCACACACTCTGGCTTATTGTGAATACACACATAAGTAGAATTAGGCTGAATTTTGCATGTTAATATAAGCCACTGGAGTCAACACAGTGGTCAACATTTAGCATTATTTATGACTTTCTAATTTAGTAAAAGCATCTGTTTGTGTTGAAAATGTGTTCACATTTACATTAATGGTCCAGGCCAGAAGATGATAGGTATGATGCATTTAGAGGAGAAAAGATGTAGCTGCATGGATGTTCCATAACAGCGACATCAGTTCTGGCTTTTAGGCATTATTTCCTCATCCTAATCATTTTTGTTTTCATGCCATTATTCTTAGAACTGAACTTTGTCCAAACAATTTCTGGAAATCACAGTCAAAACTGGGCAGCAGACAGCCTGAGAATGATGTCCTCAGTGTCCACAGTTAATTACTCACAATTATTGGGATTCCACACACAACACATTGCTCCTCAAAAGCTTTGTTATTTTCTCCTCATTGCACGTGAACGCAAACGTGTCAGCATGTCAGGATATGCCATTAAGCCACTACAGTTCTGTGAAATGTTCCGTCTCCTCCATTTAACTGCCTTTAAGAGAAACATACACATATAAAACACTCCAGTTTGGTTTAAGATGAATGGACATCAGGTTGACTTTGCTAAAAGCAAAGGTAAAACGACAGTGCTTTAGGGTTTGGTTGCACTGAGTGCGGAGATTAAGTCTTTAATTATGTCTGATTTAGGAGATTTTAAAAGAAAGAGCATCTGTTTTACACCGCATAGGTAATGAGCTTATTTCAGAGCATGCCACCAAATCATGGTCAAACTTACACAGACAAATAAACAAGTGAGTTTTTGTCACTCATTCAATTTGCACACCTCGTTAGCTTACAATTATCATGCTTAATTTGCAGCTGAAAATAAGCAGCGTTTCTCGGTGGCTCGGGATGATGTGTTTTTCCTTTAAACCTTTTTCTTTACCTCATAAATTCCAGTGGGATGCATAGAACAACATGACTCAGATCATCTGACTGCAAGCTGTTGACTGATGCTCTATCCCCACATTTTAATGACTATGGTGCATTTGAAGTCTTGCTAATTGCTGTGTACATGTTCAAGATACACTTAAACATGTAAACAGCTTCTTTATGCTAACAGGGACGTTCCTGGAAGCTGCATCCACGTCGTATCCACGTCAACGGGTCATTGCTGTTTCATAGTTTTGGGCCCATCAATAATAAAACTGTGTACTCACTAAGTTAATCTCTGTGATGTGGGAACTCAGGCACATTGTGAAAGAGAAGTCAAATTCATTGAGTCTGACACTAACATAAACTGTTTTTGTGTATTTTTCTTAAGAAGACAAATTATTTCATCTTGTATATCCTTAACCAATCAGTAGCGAGTATCAATCCTCAGGTGAAGCTATGGTGCCTTGTTCCACTCAATGGCTTTTTACAACAAAGAGGATAATACCCTTAATTAGGAGTTATTGTTTCTGTACATGCAAGTTGACTCAAAACAATCTGCATCGCTGTGCTGATGTCAACAATGCATGTTTCCATTTTTTGAGGCAATTTTTCTATTTTGACAATTGCTATGTAGGAAGAAGATGCTCCCTTTAATCCTAGCTCCAAGGCTGTGATTGGTTAAGTTTTCCTACCAAGACATTGGAAATGGCAGGAGTAAGAAAAACACTGGACTAATCTGAATTACTTAACAAAGGTTTTCACCTCCAAATACAGTGGCATAGTTAATCCTGCTAAACTGCTGGCATTTACAGCCTGTCTGATCATCTACAGTAACTGATATTTCTTCCTCCATCAGAAACCATTGCAGCAATGTTTTCCAAATCTTAGCAATTTAATTTGTGAGAATAAGACCTAAATTGTAAAAAAAAAAAAAAAAAAAAAAAAAGGGAATATTTGGCTGCCAGTGTCTTTGCTTCTTAACCACAGTTGTACTGTTTACATAATAGCAGAGATTCCAGCCACAGTTTGATCAGCTCTGGGGAAAATGTGGAGAAATGGTCCACTGCACCTCAAACAGAAGGAGAAACGTGAAACACACGAAAAGCTAAACTCATCACTAGTCATTTCTTAATGATCTCTGCGGCTTGGGCACCCCTACATGTATCTACAGCCGACCATACACTCACGGCCTCTGCTTAGTTTTTAAGTCACACTTTAATATTTTAAGAGGGAAAGCCCTGCCATGGTGCTGAATTTAATGTGATGAGTTGTTATTGTTGATTTAATTTCATTCCAAGCCTTATTAATACTCCTTGGACAGGTATAGGCTTCTCCTTTGGTAAATCAACTTAATGTAGCTGCATTCTTTAAAACATGTTCTCGAAAAATCTCCTGCACACGTTACAAAGACCTGACTGAATCCACCGCTCAGCCCACACACTTTTTCCAGTGGTTTTTGGCCTTGGCAGACCTTTACCCACTACAGCTACATGCCAGCGTCCAGACTCTGTCTAATATGAGAAGGTGATGTGCATAATTTGTTATATATGTATTGCTTAAAATCCGAAATATAAACACAGCAAAAACGACAAGCCCGCTGCCCTCAAAACCACAAAGAATAACAGTTCAGTTTAAGCGTTCTGGCTGCTCGCATCTGATTAGGACAAACTCCACATTTGGGTTTTTTCTCTCTTTTTTTTTCATGTCAAAATGGCCGAAGGCTTTCCATAAACACCTTTGAGAAATGCAGGGAAAATGAGGTTGTGGGTATAGAAGACGCAGTTTGTATAATGAGAGTGCGCTGGGGGCGATCAAGACCCAGAGTAGTCAAATGGCCCCACTACACCACAATTTAGCTTTTTTAGAAACCTCATTATTGGATTTACGTTATGATTTTTTCTTTCTGTGCTTCATGTTTCCTAATAAATTCTGAGTTTTATTTTCATATGAACCAGTAGATGGGTATAAAGACTGATGTTTCTCCTCCTCTCTCTCCTGTTAAGTGTATGAAGTATGACTTCACGGTACATTGACGCTGAGAGGGAAGGGTCATGGACTTCAGTCTAGACCCCCACCACCCCTACCACACACCCCTCAGTCTCAATCCGACGCTCGATTAGCATTCGATTTTGTGGGATTTTCAGTTGCGCTGCAGATCTGACCAAAAGAATAACCCAAATACCTCAACGTCTGCTTCTGCTCCCTGTAAAAACATAGTTAGAGGGGGGAGATGTACGGTGCGGTCGCTGCACTGTGCGCAGACACACACTGTAATTGGAAGGATCAGTGGAAAGGGGAATTTGAGACAAGCCAGAGCAATTTGGGGGGATGACAAGATATTGTGAGGAGCTGAAGAGAGGACGGCAGCAGGTGAGAATGATTTGTTGGAGTTTTTCTTGTTATACTCCAGGGCCGCCTCAGCCGTACCTGCAGCTGAAAAATGTCACTGTCAGTACGCAAACACACATGTTCACATCCACAGATTGATATTTGCAGTGGCCACAGAGAGCTCCACACACTGAAACTGGAGAAAACTGTATGCAAAATTGACCAAACACAAGCAGAAAAACAGCAAAATGCTGTTTCTGCTGCTGCTGCTGCTGCTGCAAAAAAAGGCAAGACAGCCAAATACAGAGCTGTATGTGCAGGATGTTTCAGTGTTTTAAACATCTAAAACACCCATTCAGACACAGTGGCAAGTGGGCGCTCGAGCTCCCTCCCAAAAAACCCCTAGCATCCCCTGAAAATGTCCTCTGTTTTCATAATTTTTCATAAATGATTTTAGTAACTTTATGCAAAATAGATGGTGCACGGTGGAGCAGCAGGTAGTGCGCGTGCCTCACTGCAAGAAGGTCATCGGTTCCCTGGTCGGGCCTTTCTGTGTGAAGTTTGCATGTTCTTCCCGTGCATGCGTGGGTTCTCCCCGGGCACTCCGGCTTCCTCCCACAGACCAAAAACATGCTCATTAGGTTGATTGGTGACTCTAAATTGCCCCTAGGTGTGAGTGTGAGTGTGAATGGTTGTGTGCTTGTGCCCTGTGATTGGCTGGCGACCGGTCCAGGGTGTACCCCGCCTCCTGCCCGTTGACAGCCGAGATAGGCTCTGGCCCCCCCGCAACACCGAAAGGGATAAGCGGCATAGAAAATGGATGGATGGATGGATGGATGGATGGATGGATGGATGGATGGATGGATGGATGGATGGATGCAAAATAGACCCCAGTTGACCCCGTTTTAATTTGTTAAAAGTTATGCGTCAGACAGATTTTTGGCTGTACTAGCCAAGCTTGGATGAATTAGCTGAGCTACACGTTAGCCAAGAATATATATTAAAAAAAAAAAAATGTTAATGCTTTGTGTGGGATGCTGTTGATGAGTTTGTTCTGGTAAAACGAGTGAGGCTGGAGGTTGACTGTGATGCAGAAAATTCACATGATGACAGGAAAGTGGAGAAATCTATGACTAGTTTAGAGGCTGGTGGAGGTGAGCAGGTAGCAGCGGCAGGGGAGGAATATGAGGAAGAGAAGGTAAATCAGAGAGTGCAAGGGAAAGTTGCACTCCGTCTACAAGCAGTTTTGTTACTGGCCCTGTGGATGTAATTCCAGTAGAGAACCAAGGCAATCTCAAAAAAAGGTGTGCCAGATGCAGACATTTGGACCTCAACAGAGAGGTAACTAACCATGGTAACTTTTTAGAGATTATTACTCTTCTTGGAAAGTTTGCGAGCCCTGCTACAAAGAAATTAGCCGACGGGCCTGCACCACCACATTCAGACACTCACTGCTGCTGTTGTTGACAACCATGATAAGGGAGCAAATGAATGGAAGTGAAGAACACAGAATACCTTCCTTTAATAATTAGCAAGACTAAAGACATAAACGGAAAAAGAGCAAATCTCTGGACTTAACCCCTGCATGTGGCTTGGATGCAGTCTTTTCTGGCGTCACTTGAACAAACATCAGCTAAGTGTAAAATCAGCAAAAACACATGCATTGCCCAGTGTTATGACGGGTATCTGTGATGTCTGGATGCAACAGCGGTGTCCAGGAAAGATTCACACAAGCACAAGCACTTTACATCCACTGCCACGCCTAAAGGTTGAACCTGGTTTGAGTTGACTGTGTGAACAGAGCGCTGTGCAATTGCGCAACAACTGTACAGTTTCTTTTCAGGATCAGTCATTCACAATGTATTTGTCAGAACGTGAGCCAACAACCAAAAAAACACACAGTCTTGCCATCTTCAATCTTTTGTTTTGAACATTAGTGTTTAGTGCTTACTGTCTACAGCAACCACTGTTACTGTCCGGTGACGGGCAGATTAATTCATTATCTTAACATGGTTTTGTCTTAATTTAAAATGTCTTGTGAGAAAAGAATAACCTGCTGACAGGAACAACTTCCCTAAGTCCCAAGAGCAACTTGTTTCTTGACAAGCAGGCAATTTTTCCAGTATCACAACATAATGAAGTAATGATAATAATCTGTCTGCTGAACTTATCTTTGTGTATTGTATGTTGTTCTGTGTGTAACATTGAGAGCAACTTGTATGTGTTCACAAACTTGATTTTACACTGAAAAGAGCACTTTCTGTGCAGTTTGCTGCACGTTTTATTATGATGTTAAACTGGTGAATGTGTTTCTCATTTTTGCTCATGTTTTGTTTCTTTCCAGCATTTGTCTCCCCTAAATGCTGTGCATGTTTGACAGATGGGTGCAGGTGTTTTCCTTTGTTTTTGTCATTTGTCTATTTGCGTGTGTTGCAGCGCATTAAGCTCTCTGTGAGACCTTAGATTTTAGATAGTAGCTGGTCAAAGTCCACCGCACCAAACATTTTTGGCATGAAAAGAGTAAAAACATGCACACACAGACACACATCCAGAGGAGTGCTTGCCAGTGTCTGCTCACAGTAGCTTTCATCCATCACAGCGACACTGGTGGAGGGATATAAAGAGAGACAAGCAGGATAACCTGCTATAGCTCACCTCTCTCCAGCTCCTGAATCCCTCCTTCCTGTCTCCCTGTCACCATGACAACAGACCAAACAGGGCTATGCCACACTGCTGCCAAACAAGCTCCAGCTCTTATGATATCATACTTCTGCTGAAACAGGCTGTTTCCAAGACATCCGGAGGATTAAGCATCATCTCTGTCACGTGATGAGAAACAGAAGTGCTGCCTTGAATATTTATAGAACATATATAACTGTGAAAGTGATGTACAGAAGTTGCTGAGTGTATAATCGAATATGAGTTTTTTTTAGTTAATTATTAGTGTTTTTCCAATGAAACATAATCCACAATTCAACAACAGAATTAGTGCAGCTCTACATATGCTATGCTGCATCACACTCAAATAAATAGCTAAATGATGCTACATGGAATTATACAGAATCTCTCATTGCTATAGCTGCAATCACTGTTTGCTCAGTAATTGTTCAACTGCCAAATATTTCACTGCTGGGGAAAACAGATCTCTTCCTTGACACACACACAAACACACACACACACACACACACACACACACACGCACACGCACATTGACATCAGGCAGTGCGGTTGTGTTTCCCTGCTTGCTGGAGCCCTCCTTGTGAACCCTGAGCCACTGTTCAGGGAGACGTAATGGGGTTGATGTTGGCAGGCCATCACTCGGGAACTCTGAGAGCTCTCTGTCGGCAATCATGGATCCTCCGTCTGCAGTACACAGCACTGCTGTGGCTAAAGACATCCTTTATCCAGTCTTAGCTCTGCTCAAACACATGTGCAAAACTCTCAAGCCTTGGCATATGCAGGCATTTTCAGTCTCAGCCTGTGACAGGGCTGAGACTGAAAAGGTGGGTAGTAAATCAGTCTTGCTAGAGAACTGGAGCATCATAATGACAAAAAAAAAAAAAAAAAAAAAAAAAACATGGGAAAATTAGCTCACATGAAATATTACTGCAAGTGAAAACATTGTATGACTTTATAGTCAATGATTGCAACCTTACTACCAAAAATTCTGCATGTCCAGTGTGTTTCAACACAATAACACACACTAGTTTCATCTTGCTGTGGATTCATACACAGCAAAACTACAAAACAGTTGGACAGAACAAATAAAATGGGCTCAGAGAAGCATAGAATCATTCACAGTTTAATTGTTCTTTATTCTGTGAATTTACTGTGGATCTTCAACATATTGCAACTACATCATGTATTTCTATTTGCAGTTAGTGTCCACTGAATCAATGCATGGAAGAGCATGTCAAACAACGATCATCCTGTGAGACTGTGTCACTGTAGTTTGCATCCACATCACTGATTTTGGTCAAACCCACGGACAAAAGGACGGTATAACACAGTCTTTTATGTTGTGTGCTTTACTGACCCTGTCTACCCTGCCAGTGGGACGCAGAGACAACATAGCTCAAAATGCTTCATTATCTTAAAGGTGACATATTATCAATAAGTTACATAGGTCTATGATTTCCATAAAACATGTTTCTGAAGCTGTTTGCTGGAAATAGCTTTCAGGAAAAGATTCTTGCCTCCCTCTACTTCCCTCTGTTTCAGTCCCTCTCAGAATGTGCTGTTTCTGGTGTCTGTAGCTTTAAATGCAAATGAGCTGCTGCTGTCCCACCCATGTTACCGTGGTAACGGGGAGAGCGGAGAGCGTAGGCTGACGTTGCACTACGCGTGTGAAAGGAGCGGACATGGCGGCAGTAAACAGACCGAGTTCGTCAGTAGTTGAACCATACGTGTTCGAACCTGAATCGGATCCTGAAGGAGGGGAGGCTCCTACAGAACCTCAGAGAATTCAGCAGGACGCTTCTGAAAGGTTAGTCTAAAAACGTCTTTCTATTTTTTTCTCTTCAGTATGAGCACCGCCTGTACAGGAGGCAGCGTGAGAGGCCCGCAGTTCAGACGGTCAATGCTCACGCTAGGAAGCACCAATCCTAACTTAGCATACCAGAATGACGGGAAGAAACTCAGCTATAAGCCTCTACCAAGCATTTGCATCCAAACGAAACATAATTCACACAGCAATAAATCATATGGGCATGTGACAAAAACACGGAAATAGCGTACGTCAACTTTAGCGCGTCTGCTGATTTCACCACGTCAGACAAACCACACAAGCCTGGTATCATATGAAAGCAGGGAGTCCGAAGGTCCTGGTTGTTTACATAAAGAGGAGGGTGTTTCTAGTAGTCACTGGGTTGCTGAGACATTGACCAGTCTAACTGCACTGTTGGTTTCAGCGCTCCGTCTCATTTACACATGCAGGGGCAGAGCACACAGACGACACTGCTGAGCAGCACTACTGACCATTCAGCTCAGGATGAGGAAAAGCAGCTAGCTAGAGCACACACATTCAAATGTAAAAAAAAAAAAAAAAAAAAATGGTGCTGTTATTGGCTGAAAATGGTATGGTATGCAACGTTTCTTATATCTTTAGCTTTATACATGCATGAATTGTCTTTTTTTTATTTGATTGTATCAGTGCATATGTGGAAATTGTGCAACAATGCAGTCAGAGCCTGAGAACATACGCTGCCAGGAGGTGCCACAGGTCACAGTATCTTTACCTGCACTTACAGTATGATCGCAGTGTATGATTGCAGATAACATGCCACTGCAGATACTGACCTTATGTTATGCATAACAGGTTACAAGACGGCTGGAGGAGCTGGATGAAAGGCCTCCAGGCATGATTGACCATCCAGGTTTCGAACCTGTTTGCCTAAATGTGCATACAACACTTACAGGGTTGACTACGGTCCTTTACAGCTATGGGGGACAGAGCAGTGAGTTTAATCTTAACCAGCTTCCTTGTTCATACGCCATAATAAACTAAATAAAGTCAGTCATATTTTTTCTTGAACATATAGCCAAGTTTTTCCTTAGCAAATACTGTATATTACACATTTATTCACATGAAGCATTTTATAGATATACAATAAATATTTATTGACTGCAGTCATGAATATTTGTACATGGAAATACAGTACAAGTGAAGGAATCACTGAATCCATATTAGAAAAATGTGAATACAGATGTTGACATTATAGAACCTTTTGACTAACATAATATTCATTTTTCTCAGTTGTTACAGGTATCTAACCTATATGAGTTTTGTGAGCTGGTGCTGGAGCTTCCTTGGCCAGAAGATTTGTATAGTCATCCCATCATGCGTAGTACTTCAGATACGTTGGGAGTTTCCCGACGCCCAGGGAAGATACGCCCCCCGTAGCTGGTGATAACCTCCTTGTCTGGATGCCAATATTGTCAAAACACGTCCAGCAGGATGTTTATCTTCAGAATCTCAGCTCTGTACTAGTCGACAAAGATCTTCTCCATGATCATGTCCATCAAATCATCAATATACCCTGTGCAATACACAGACACACAGTAAAATGTGAATCATTAGTATCATTTATTGGATTATTCAACAACTTTTCATATAGTGACATTTTGCACTTTGAATTCTGTATTTAAGTGTGTAGTTTTTGGTTAATTTATTGTGTGACATGTACAATATAAATGTTTGTTTTTTTGAGTAAAAAAAAAGTTAAAACGAATGTGGCCTCAGCCTTCACTGGTTTGGCTCTGCACTCTCTCTTCATGAACTTTGGAAAGCTCAGTTTGAAAAGAGGATCCCCTGATGATGTGGTGGTTTGTCCTCTAACAGCATTCTCGCTGCAATGCAGTGCGAAAGTATATTTTTATGATAACAGGCCATACTTAGGAGTAAAACATGACAGCACTGTTACAGTGTCAATTCAAGCACTAAAGGCTGCAACAGCTCACTGCTACACTTGATCAACAGCAGGTAACTGTAATGATGCACTGGCCTATGTAAAAAGAGAGAAGTGACATCAGTTTTATCTTATGTGTACAGTTATGCCAACAGCTGCATGCAGCGTAAAAAAGGATCACTTATAAATAAAATCCAGAGAAAAAACGCTTGGAGTGTAAATTGTGCTGGGATGTAGCAGTCTCAACCATACACTTGTTTTGCCCTGGGCTTTTCTAACATACACCAGTTTAGAAGAGATTTCCAAATGCATTATTTTCACAAATTCCCGAAGCTTAGACCCGGAGAAGCGTCCGTGTATGTATCGCTTGACTAACCTGGTCGGTTTGCATATGAAGACCGTGCGGATTGCTAACTAGAAGCTAGCGGTTAGCGTTAGGTTGTGCTATGTGGCAAAACGCTACTTTGTTAGTTCGTATAGAACTGAAAAATGAACATAGCTAAACATTTGTAAATGCTGGCATCTCCCTCTGACATGCATTAAATCATTTGCAAGATCAGAAACGTGGTGTGATGTACCAGAAGCTACGGTAGCTGCGAGCTAACGTTTGACGGCTGAAGCCGTAGTCTCGAAGCTAGCGGTTAGCCTTACATCCTTCTCAATGGCAAAACAAACACGCTACAACACGCAGAGTTCGCGCTAATCTACAAAAGAAACACACTGCTAATTATTTGTATACTTACATGTCCTTCCTCTGCAGGTATTCCACACAAAGTTGAAAGTGAGCCCTCCTTTAGATGAAGTCTCTCGGCTAATCGTGCCTCGTACTGACCAAGGTTGGAAAAATAGTCAGCCTAGAAGTGGTTAGCACACACCAGCGCCACCACCACACACCGCACCTTCACTTATTACGTATTAGCAAGAGACAAATTCGAATGGCTTGTTTGGAAGGGTGTTTTCAGAAATCCGTATCACACTCGAAAAAGCGCGAACGGTCTTGTGGCAGCACCAGAGACCCAAAATAACACCCCAAAACCCAGAAAAAAGTTGGTTTTTCATAATATTGGACCCTTAAGTTGGATAGCGTCAACATCCACAGAAAAACAATAATAAAAAAATGAAATGGAAATGAAACAAACTATCAAAACTTTTATTGCACGCAAACGTTTTGATATTCTCCCTCAGAAAAGCAGCCTATTCAACTCCGGCTCCCGGCTGACTCCCAAACTACACTCATGTGCGCCTGTGTGTATGTGTGAGCGCGTGCTGTGCACCTATGGTCAAAGGCAGGACTGTTGATCTTTGTGTGCGCCAAACAGTTCTATAAAGGGACTTTTGAGGGTCTTACTGGGCATTGCGCCAGTCTGTATGTGCCCTTGGGATGCCATATTGTGTGTGTGTGCCAAAGTTTCTAAGTCTGTGTGTGTGTGTGTGTGTGTGTGTGTGTGTGTGTGTGTGTGTGTGTGTGTGTGTGTGTGTGTGTGTGTGTGTGTGCGGACTAAACAAACTGTTATGCCGGGATCAGACTACATGAATCTGGTCCAATTTTGAGACAATTTTGTCGTGGCCAACCAAATATTGGCACCATGGCCTATAGTGAATGATAATCAGGCGTGTATACGTGTGTAGTGTAACATATTGAACGACCTGTCGTACAGCATCTGGACGCCCCACCACACCCCAACGCAAATACTTGCATGTCAGAATTTTTTCATCTTGTCACATCTAGTGTGGCATCTCACACCTACCTCTTACATTTGCTTTTAATGTTATAGCACATCCACATACTTTTTTTTTTTTTAGTATTTTCATTTTCTTTCTTTCTTTCTTTCTTTCTTTCTTTCTTTCTTTCTTTCTTTCTTTCTTTCTTTCTTTTTTTTTTGGTGCACAAGATCACGTGCATCACACACAATGCTTCTGTCAGATTGACAGTTGCTTCAACCACCTCCCTAATGACATCTGATGTCGTGCATGATCATGAGATTGGACGTGCTGTGATGGGTCGTGCATGTAGTCTTGCCAGACACGGAAAGAGTTTATGGCAGTATGATCATTAGATCTGGCATGGCTCCCTGTAGCTTTGAAAAAAATAAAATAAAATAATGTGAATAAATAATGGAGATTTTATGGAATTTCATGTTTTTTTATTGCATTTTATTTTCATTCTTTTTTCTTTTCTTTTTTTTTACAATGGAAAAAGTGTTTTAGTATATTGTAGATCATAATATGCGTCACATCCTACATGTGTCACCAGTCACCAGGCCCGACGGTTGTTTTCTGTAGAGTCTTGGTCTTATTAAAATTAATATGCTGCAGCTTCATAAGATTTTTTTTTTTTTCAACTACTTGTCTGACCCTAACTTTACCCTTATCCTAATGGTAGTACATTTACCAGCTAGGTTCAGCCATGTGAGTGGCTGAGCCCAGGTTGTTCTGTGTGGCTGCAGTGATCACCACTGAGCCACCATGCTGCCCTTTTGGCTGTTTGTGTGATCATGTGCCAGGTTCACAAGGGTGTACAGGCTTCACAGTTTCATCTGGGAGCTTTGGTTTTTGGCTCTTGTCACCCCCTGTGGAAACTTTGGAACACTTCGAGTATGTTTTAGGGGTTACAGCACGTGGTGTCACTCGTACCAGCTTTGACAGCCTTTGAACGTCTGCAGCCTTTTGATCAAGTTCTTTTTTTAACTTTTCGATCTCTTTGACCTTTTCATTTACCAAATTGATGTAAAAGATGTTCTTGTTCTTGTTCTCGTGCATGGTCTGGCCTGGCACATCCTTGTCGATGTAGTGTCTTTTCAGAGCGATAATTCTGCTTTTCAGTTTCAAGGGCTCATGGATAAAAGGCATGCATGCCTCAAGATCATCCCTGAATTTCTCATTATAGGTCTCCATTTGTCTGACCTTAACCTTCAGCTCATTGAGCTCTGACGTGCTGGTCGCCAAGTCCTGTTTGAGGTTGTTGACAGTTTCTATCAAGGTACTTTTTTCTGAGTTGGCCTTCTCTAGCTCATCTCTTGTTTTTGTCCACTTTAACTGTCCCTGTCTTTTTTCGCTCTCCAGACGCTTGCTGGTCTCTGTCATTTCTTTTAAAGCAATAAGTAAATGACTATTCTCCTCGTCAGATGTCTTCTCTTTTCCTTTTGTCATATCTGTCTTTAAAACGGCTAGCTCCGAATTTGCATTCACAAGGCCTCTGTCCTTGTCTTTGACAGTGTCCTGTAAGGCAGACACCTTCAGGGTCAGATCTTTGTTCTTGTTCTGCAGCTCTTTTATTGTCATCTCCCGCTCTTTCTTCTCTGCCACTAGGCCTCTGCATCTTTGGGCATTCGCTGCATTTTTAGCCCTAAACACTTCCTCTCTTTCTTTAAGGACTCTCTGGTTTTCATCAAGAACAGATTGCAACCTTTCTGACAGAGTTTTCTTTGTCTCTTTGTTCAGCTCTGTCAGGTTCGTCAGCTGTCTAATGTCGTGGGCTTTCATTTCATTGCCCACTGTAGCGACATGTAATTTGCTTTTTAGGTCATACACCTCAGCCTGACTGGCTTTCAACTCTTTGTCTAGATGTTTGACTTTCATCTCTAGCTCATCTATTTTCTGCATATGAGCAATAGCCTCATCCCTGTAACGTGCCCTGTCCGCGGCAATTATCTTGTTCAGGGTGTTCACTCTCCACTGAAGAAACTCCACTTTTATCTTCCTAAAGTTATCCATTTGACATACCAATACTTTACTGTAAATGAAATGTATATGTTGTGATATGTGTGTCTAATGAATGTGATTTTATACCGAGGTATATAGCTTCCAGAATGTGACATCATCAATGCCTTTCAGTCAAAGGAGATCAAAGGCATGTCCATGCGTGTGACATCATCACAATGGGTTTTGATCACCGGAGATCAAAGGCATGGATATCATCATATTCCATGCCTTTGATCTCATGTGGTCTCCACCCACAAGCAGACAAACCATGAAATGTAAACAAAATTCAACAAAACAAGTTTGTGTGTGTGTGTGTGTGTGTGTGTGTGTGTGTGTGTGTGTGTGTGTGGTCTATATATATATATATATATATATATATATATATATATATATATGACCTGCGATCGGCTGGCGGCTGGTCCAGGGTGTACCCCGCCTCTCGCCCGTCGACAGCCGAGATAAGCTCCGGCCCCCCCGTGACCCCGAAAGGGATAAGCGACATAGAAAATGGATGGATGGATATATGACAGACACACAGCAGAAACAAGCAACCTTGCCACTCCTTGAATCATTTCACTTGACAAACATCACTTCAGCATTCACTCGCCTTCTATCTCTCTTTTGGCCCTCACCAACTCTATAGAAATAGAATATAGCTGGGTTTTTAGCGTGCTAAATGCATGCCATTCTTCATGCTGCATGCAATGAACGTTTCTGATGGCCAATCAGAGGAAGGAGCCAGGTATATAAGTAACAGCCCTTGCCCTGGGCTCTCCCTCTTTGCACTCCACCTGACTCATCAGTTCCGGGTCAGAGGCCCTCGACAGGTATGCCCACTTACTGCTTCTCCTTGCTGGCTGGCAGGCTACATTGTTCACGCTAGGGCTGGGCCGATAGAACGATAGCGATATGTCTCACGATAGACACGTCATTAATATCAATATAAAATGCGTTCGATAAAGCATTCGATAATTTTTTTTTCTTTGTCGGAAGAAACCTGATATTGAGAAGTGAGGTTGGTTGCATGAACAAAGGCACTCGCTCTCAGGTAACTGAGCAACGTAGGGAGTAATCGCTGATCAGTGAGAGAGACACGCTAACACGCCAATCATGTAACATTATCAAGTTCGGTTGCGCCGTGTCGTTGTCACGTGTTTGATGCTCCGCGAGGAGTGAGATGAGAAATAGAAAGTGAGCGCTGCAGCGAGCGAAGAAATCGTTGATAGAACAGGGAAAGTCGGCTCGCCAGTATGGAGTTTTTTGGATTTTATAAGTCGGACCGTAGTCAGACCAATGTGGTCTGTAACTTATGCAAGACTGTCGTCCCCACCAAGACCGGTAAATACCACAAACTTATTTAACCACCTTAGCCGCGCTCACTCTTTGGAGCGCAGCCGTATTCGCCAACGTCCAACAACCGCAGCACCACCGCACAAGCAGCTGACCACCATGCAGAGGTATCTGCTTCAGTGCCTGATGACAAATCATCTAAAAGGCACGAAGACGTAACGGAGGCAGCGGCATATCATATAGCTAAAGACATGCTTCACTGAGCACTGAGGAGAAGCCAGGTTACAAACATCTCTTACACGTACTTTTTTTTTTCTTAAACACACGTGCAATAAAAATATAATTGAATAGTTCATGTATGTTTAGAGTAAGAAGAGTGACTAAAGTTGTTCATATGTCTAGGCTGGTTTTATAGTTCAGTCAGTGTTACTGTACTGTCTATCATGTTTGTTTGTTTGTTTGTTACAGATGTCAAGTTTCTGCTATGTTTCCAAAACACTGCACATATTTGAAAACATTTTATTCAGCAGAAGGTGAATCAGCTTGTGAACTTTCTGCACTAAACCTGCAGAAAAAAAGTTCTCAGGTTTCTCTCTGTTTCCATTTTTACACTTTTTTTTTTTACATTTATTATTTGAGTGTTTTCCATGGTTGTGTTGACATTTCCTTTCTGCCTTGATAGCTGAGGGGATTATAATCAGAGGAAGGTTAAACTTTAAAATAAAAATGTTTAAATTGAATGTATTTTTCTCCTGATCCTTATTTTAAATAGGTCATAAAAATATCAATAATTATCGATATCGACCAATATAAAACACTTATATCGCAATAGAGTTTTCAGCCATATCGCCCAGCCCTAGTTCACGCTGACAAAAATTGCTGTATTTTATAGCGACTGCTTGTGTGACGCTCCGCGCTGCCTGTGTGTGCTCCTGCATGTGGCATCTGTGTAGTAAGTGTCCTCTCTCTCTTGGCGTTATGGTGTTTGCTAAAACGTGGCTAATGCTAGTGTGGTCACAGGTAGGAGCCCTGGTGACTGTCTGCAGCCCTCTCGCATCCTCCCTCGTGGGTGTGTGCGCGATGCTAACCTTATCGTTGATCAGGTGAAACTGCGATCGGGCCACGATAATCAGCTGACGGGGAGTCAGCTGACTGGGGCCGCTGCTGTTTTGTCTCTACGAGAAGTTTTCCCGTTGCTCTGGCTCTGCGAGGCATTTCGCCACTGTGGTCTGACTCCGCGCAGTTGAATCTACTTTTACACCGGGATTTAGTCCCGTTTTCATGAATGAGTTGAACTGGGGGGCTTATCCCCCTCCCTACCCCTGTGTTGTCAGCTTAGAATTATTTACCTATGTTATCTTGTTCATTTACTTTAGTTTAGTTTGATTTTTGTTTCTCCTTTGTTGACTGAATTAATTTGAGAGGTCTTTTCTTTTGTATTGTCATAATTTGTTCTAATTCAAAGACTTGTTTGAGCTTTTAACTTACTTTGAACTTTAGTTTGAGTTTGAAGAACTTTGTTCCTTCCCTTTTTTTTGTTGCTGCACCCCCACTAATTGATTTTCCCCTTTTCAGCTGCTGGAGGCTGGTGGTGGTGGCAGTGCCGGTGACTGGTGGTGGTGTCCTCCTGGTTTTGTGTGCTGTGCTCCCTGGGACCTGGGTTACTTCACTGTCCATCATGTGTGTGTGTGGGTGATTAAGTTAGTTTTTTTTTTTTCTTTATATTTTGTTTGATTCACTTCCCCTTCGATAGCACTTGTCCACCCAGAAGCCTCAGCTCCTGATTAGGTTATTTTTCCCTCCTCCCTGTGTGAATGGCTTGATGATTTTTAAACCAATAATTTAATAAATTGGCTTTTTATTGAACTTAAAACCACGTCTCCGTTTGTGTAAAACGGACCTGTGTGTCAGTTTCCCTGGGTGAAATTCCCGGGGGAAATTCCTGGCGTTGTCGTGCAACTGTTTAGACTATTGAAGGTGTACAGCCATACATAAAGTATTGTAATCAATCATCTCCCCCTACCCTCGCCACATTTGCAACTACCTGCAATGGCTGGATATGGTTTGTGAGGGTGAGAGAACCCGCCATTATTAAATTAGTGATTAGCACAGCTTTAAGATGGTCACTGTGTTATTCTTACAATAGTCTGTGTTAATACAGGACATCAGTTTCTGTTACATACAATTGCTCTGGTGAAACCCCTTAAAGGTTTAATTCAAACCATGTGGACAAATTGATTTGGGCTAGAATTTAATTGTTGGGAATAAAATCAAGAAACCCTAAATGAAAATGAACTAATGCATTTTGAGACAGGCAGCAAAAACTTAAGTGCCTAAACATGTGTATGACTTCTCATATTATATGAAAGTGTAACTCCTAAAATAGCTTTTTATGGTGAGGACAAATTGTCAAATAACATTAAATTAAAAGAATGAAAACAGAAAAACAGGCAGAAGAAAATCAAGTCAATCTCAAATACCATCCAGAAAGCTTAGCCCTAGTCAAAACATAATGAGGCCCAGTCAAGAACAATCTTCCACTTTTTGAGACCAGATCCACGCACTTCAGCCCTACCTGCTAACAGGCTAATGAACTTGTGAACCATAAGGCTGAAGCAACTCCCCTAACAAGGAGGTGATTGAGCGGAACTGACCGTGATGTGCTTCACCTTCACTTAGCCTAACGGACACTTGACTGAGTCCCTGGGGCCACCTCTGAGGAAGGGGGTCAGTGTTTACCCTTGTTTACCCGTCACTCTGCATGGCTCCTGCAGGTTCCCCCTCACTCTCAACTCCCAGAATGGCTTGCTAAGCCAAACAGCCAAGGCCTACAACTCTGGTTGTTGATGTTTACTCTGCCAGGACTCTGCCTCCAGTCCATAGCAACGCAGATACCATTTTGGAGATTGGGAGAAAAATATTTTTCCTAGCAGGCTGACTCGGGGCAAAATAAACACGTCGGTTTAGGGGTGCACACGGTATTGAAAGAATCCCACCTCAGTTGAGGAAAATGGCCCTGACAGATTGAGGGGGAGAGAGAGAGAGAGAGAGAGAGAGAGAGAGAGAGAGAGAGAGAGAGAGAGAAGATTGCAGTAATCATGATGATACGCAGGTGAAAATGCATTTTAAGGAGGGTTGCATTTTGTGCAAAAGCACTTTTTTTTTTTATGTCACCTATTGTTGCCATAAAACAATTTAAATGGCTTGACTTGAATGTGAAACTCATCCTTGCTACACATTGAAAATGCTTTTAAATACTGCTGAAACATTGGTGATATATAACCTACACACCAAAAAAAACAAACTACTTACTAGCCACCAAGCTAATAAGAAATGCAATTGGAATGCTATTACCATATGCTTATGGAAGGGAAATACATTATTTTGCTTCCTGCTACTTAGTTGAGAAGATTGAGACTGCACTGTCTGTGCATTAAGTATTGAGCTGCTTGCAATTAGCTTAGCTTAACATAAAGAAGCAGGAAGAAACAGCCTGGCTACAATTGGCCCACCAAAATATCAAAAGCTCACAAATCAAAACAGTGTCTGTTTTTAGGTTAATCAGTAACAAAATAAAACTAACTTACGAACTTACTACGTTAATGAGATCGAAGATGCAGTTACGAGTCAGATTAGTTGCTCTGGTCTTACATCACATTGTTGGTTGAAAATGATGACAAAGCACTGCTGCCTAAGCTGCAAGTGGAGTATATGAAGTAGTGCTGTCAAAAATATCGCGTTATTAACGCGTTAACACAAATCAGTTTTAATGGCGTCTTTTTTTTAATCGTGCGATTAACGTTCTTTGTGACCTAGTGAACTTGTAGTTTTTTATAAGCTGTGGCCACTACGAGGAACGTTAGAAAAACTACAGGGTCTGATTGTAAACCGGAAACAAAGCAATAGGCACGCCCCACGCACATGTTTCGTCTTGTCTGCTCGCTAGCTGTAAAGGAGTAGGCTACTAGTTTTTGTTGATGTCAAGTGCAAAATGCCGAAATGGATGCAAACAAGATTCTGAATGGAAGGTTTAGTTTCAAAAAGTTGCCAGATGGGTCGACTGACAAAAGCAAAGTTATCTGTGTGTATTGTTGGTGTGAACTGAATTATCATCGTAGTACATCCAGTCTGAAATACCACTCGATGGCCAAACACACGGCGAATGCAAATTCTCCGCCACCTCCTTGTTGATAAGAGTATTAAAATGGTAATTAATGGGACATTTAGAATAGATAAAAATGCGCGATTAATTTGCAATTAATCATGAGTTAACTATGGCATTCATGAGATTAATCGCGATTAAATATTTTAATCGATTGATAGAACTAATATGAAGACCATAATAGCAGTTTCCCAATCCAGTTAGCAGAAGAAGCTTTATTTTTGTTTTTTTGTCATCTTCAATATGATAAAGTACGAAAGTTCAGTAGGTAGTGCTGGATTCAAACCCAAGAGTCAATGATAAAGGCTGGGAACAGGTCATAAAGCAAACACCTCAGGGGTTGAGGTCGCAGGTTCACAGGCATTAATCACAGCTGTCCGGCTAATGGCGACAGCAGCACTTGGGGCCATGTTTGATCAGCAGAATCACATGTGACTGTTGTCCCGGGGAAGTTGTCTCCCTTAATAACAAGCATTAAATTGGCTCTGGAGGACAAGCTGTCTCACACACACACTGATGCTTTTATTGAGGAAAGCCTTTCCTGTGTAAGCTGTTGTGTTTGTGCTATATCTTGTCTAAGTTTAATTTATTACAACTTAGTTCTTATTGTCATGATCTTGGTCATCATTTCTTTCATGTTTGTGCACCAGTACAGCAAGTACAATGAATCAAAGTTGACCAAGACGTCTGCGAAGCACTTGCTGCTGCTCATAAAGCTTCTTGCTGTGAGTGTACTGTAACTGACAGTGATTCCGATGAGTATATCAGTATTTTTGACAATGTTAAGTCAGCAGATACTGTTAAAGGAAACAAGCCTAAAAATGACATACTTATTTTATACAGTGACTAATTTGAATTGCGCAATGTTTTGTGAGGACCAAATGCTTTTGCCTTTTTTCTTGTGAAGGATGTACATTCAGGTTGCTCTTTAAGTATAAGACTGTTTCAGTTCAAACTGTTTTCCGATTAAAGTTAATTAAACCTCTAACAGATTTTAACTAAGGAATACTTACGTTTTTATATCACCTCTTCTTTCGTTTTTTCCCCAGCATCAATCTCTCTCTCTCTCTCTCTCTCTCTCTCTCTCTCTCTCTCTCTCTCTCTCTCTCTCTCTCTCTCTCTCTCCAGATCAGGGAATAATTCTATGTAGGCTCATCACTACAAGTGACCCTTTTCAAAGCCACCTTAAATAACGTTTATACGTTGATAAAAACGTAATCTGCCATTATGCACCTTGCAACATGTATTTGCTGTTACAAATGAGCAGCATATCAAAGTGGTTTCGAAGAGACAGGAAATCAAAAATAGAAATACCGCTATTTGATGTGTTTCCATACACCAATCCATAAACACATTCTCATTGTGTGCATAAAAAAACATGGGATAAACAACAGAAATTCAAGAAAAGTTGAAAGATATGTAAAAGGTTGTTACACTTGGCCGAGGAGGAAGGGTTGGTTTATGAATTCAACTACAATGCAACAAACTGAGATGCAAACAGACTTAGCAAATAAATCATTTCATATATGAAGCATTTGATGTCACTGACTAGACATGAATCTCACCAGCTGTTTATCTCAATGAACCAGCTCCAAATATTCACATCTACAGTCGTGGATGGAAACTTGCTATTGCTGATTTTCTGAACATTTGGTTAAAATTTACACTACCTTAGAACGGACTGTCCCATACAGTTCTGTTCTTATGTTTCAGTTGCTTACCTTTGTCATGTGCTCTCTAGGGTCTGTGAAACAGATTACGCTACAGTGAGCCCAAAAGCAGGAGTATCTTTCCTTTGCCCTCTTCCCTCAGTGATGTTTTCTGCTTCTGTCTGTAACACCATGTCTGCATGGTGTCTGTGACCTTCCTCTGGCATCTCCCCAGACTTTCCTTCTCTCTTATCTTCTTCTATCCTTCTTCTTCCCCTCATCAGACCATTTCGAGATTTTCAGAGAAAGGGATTTGATTAAATAATATTTTAAGTCTCACTCCTTTTCTGTCCCTCCCCTTGAGTAGTTTGAATCCTTCAGTCCAAGAGCAATTGACCGCCTTGACAAAAGCAGAAGGAAGGAAAATGAAAGAAAATAAATTGATGGTGGAACGATAACATGCTTTGCAGACGTGGAGGTGGGGAGAAGATCAGCAGAGGTTCATAATGGCAGAAATAAATCATGCTGTGCTTGTTCATGTCAGCGGGCTGTTTAAATTCTCATCTCTTTAAAGCTTGAAGAAAAGTCTTGGTTTGTCTCCACTCTATAAGTGACTAAGGATGATTAAGGAAAAACAACGTTATCTTACAAAAACAAGAAGCTCAAACTGTGTGGTAGGCTCTGACAAACAGCAGTGACAAATGTTCACAAAACAAAGGCTTTTGGTGATGACAAGATGACTTAGAGCATTGGAGAATGCTCACCATCTTTTACAAACGTTCCTCTAAGTTACAGACACCTCAAACCATTTCTTGTTTTAAACCACATCCCAGTTACTTTTAATCTCTGACAATTTCTGTAGAATGAGCCTTAAAGCCTATCAAAGGCATACCCAAATTGATAGCTGCTCTCGAACCATTTGTAATACATACATGGGTTGGATCTCTTTTAAATGATAAGTTTTATCCCCACAGAATCACAGTAATTGCTGCTGGCACTGAGTGATAGAGGTTTAAACAAATGAAGTTGACATTTCCTCCTGAATTTTTTTTATTTATTTGTGGTTTTTTTTGGCAAATTGATGCTTGCAGATGACTCTGTCTTGGACTTATTGGCTGGAAAACATAATGAGACTGCAGCATGCTGCTTTACCCTAGTGTTACTCTAGTCTAAGTTCAATGAGAATCAATAACAATACCACAGAAAGTACCACAGCCTGCCTCGGCATTCTCCAAAAAAGCCACTTACTACAATTATCTAAATAGATATTCTGATTTATATTCAGTTGATCTATATTTAGGCCATCTATATTTATATTTTTGGATCTATACTCATATTGAAGCTATATATCTTTATTTTGAGGCCATTAACTATATTTTTCATTTCAAACCCTGTGTAATATCCCTGATTTCGTGATAAATTACACACTGAAGCAGCTTTTTCTATTTCCTGTTTCCATTGCTTGAATTTCATTGGTTGTAGGGAGTGCCAGTCATCTCTAAAATCAGCTGCAATTGGCTGGATCTGTCAAAGAAAATAAGGCACTGCTTCCAATCAACGCAAACTCCCATTGGCTCTTGCCCACTGAAATGGAAGATCCTAACTGGACAAATGAGGTGCCAATCAAAGGTCAGAATGTGGTGGCCATTTTGAAACAAATGCATACATGCTTCCTGGAGTTGTAATGGAGGACGTGGAATATTAGCGTGTTGTCAGCTAGTTTGGATTGATAAACAGTTTTCTGTGGATTATTATGTTCTTCTGGACTAAATATTTTAGAGGAGTGTCTAGACCTTTGCTACTGGGAGGGCTATCTGCTTTTGGATTACTATGAGACTTCATCAGTGAGTTCCCTCAATTTTCTAATTGTTTGTATATTTGTTGTTGCTTTTGATTGTGCCTGCTGTTGTGATTGCATCTTGAAATATATCATGCATCAATCAATTCACGAGAACTTTAGCTTTCCAACAATGTATGGCAGGGGTACAAACTTAAATATAACGTGAATGTTTCTGTTTGTCGACGGGGACTATTTTGTTCTTCTTCGGGCCACTGATGGACAAAATGAGTTTTCTTTTCGTTTGTGGTAACAGATCCACAAAAATTGTTGCTTATAAAAGTTACTACGTGGAAAGTGGAATTAATGTTAGTGCTTAGCAAACAATGCTGGATTCAATGAAAAAGTGACAAAAGAAGGTCCTTTTGGGAGGTCCAAAAGCTATTTTTTACAGACTGAGAGTCTGCAGCCATGCTAGTGACCCTGTGAGGCTGTGGTTAGGGCCGAAAGTGTTCTGAATGCTAACATGCTCTCTGTGACATTGCTGAATGTTGAACAAGTATAATATTTATACCTGAAGCAGAAGTTGATGGGAATGCCAGATATTTCAGTCTGGACCAAAGTGGACAAACAGACTCACATTTTCAACCATTGAGCAGAGACAGATCTTCCTTCGCATTAAGCCAGAAAAGTTTGAAGAAATAGGTATAAATGGAGCTCCTCCATGCTATGCTGTAAAAAGAGTCATGAGAAATGAAGTGAGGAAAGGTTCTTTAACACTTTATTAAATACAGGCCATTCCTGCGATACCACCTTCTACTTAAAACCATGTTTGATAGTGAACTTTGAGACCTGAGGCATCAGGAGGAGTAAAAACAAGCACTTGTAGATATAAATTTAGAGAATATTATCTGAGAATATGCAAAACTTTACACTTGTATACCTTAAACCGGTATTCCTCCTGCACAGAAACAATCATGGACCGACGGGTCATTTTTTATTACCTTCTGCTAACAAGCCCAAAGCCTGGCCTGCACAGCCAACCATTTGGAAGGTAAAAAACAGCCCATGATTAATGATCGCTGTGACATGTCTGAGTGAACCAAATGGAGTATGCATGTAAACGCTCCCCTGCCAAAGCCTTCACCCTCACACTTGCTGTAATCATTACATGGAGAAAAAATTAGTGGGGGAACTGTAATGGGTTAATTACACCACAATCGACTGGTGTAGAAATGCAGGCCTTTTTAATTATCTCCCTCCATCATTCGACACATTTCTATTATTTTCCTTCTTTTTCTGCTCCCTCCTTGACTGCGTTTCAGTGCGGTGAAGGAAAATAGGGGGATAATTGGGTTCATCCATCTCTCTCTCTCTCTCTCTCTCTCTCTCTCTCTCTCTCTCTCTCTCTCTCTCTCTCTCTCTCTCTCGAAGCCCCCACTCACTTCTGCTTCTCTCTCCGACTCCCCCTCTGACAACTTGTTTTAACTCCTTCAGTCTGTACCTGACTCTCTGCCTGCTACTTACCGTTTTGGTCACTGTCACTAATTCTGCATTCACATACTCTGGAGGAATTAGAGGAATGGGTCCACATGAAGTTGATGTTGTTTTTGAAGTTTGAACGAGTGACTTTAAAATCGACCCGACTGCAACAGATGTTCTTTTTTCATGTGTCTTGAGTAAAGCTGGTTGTGGCTGTGCATTCTTTGCTAAGTCTGGTTGATTTGATGCCATGCTCGCTGCTTGTGTTTATCATATAGAAGCACCCAGAGCGTTGTGAGGGAATGCTGTAAAACTTGCATTTAAATATTATCTGTCACTGCCATTTTTCTCACGTTAAATCTTGGTTCAGTCAGGTGAAGCTAAGGTGGGACGAGTATGCGTGAACACCAGAGGTGGGTCCCATAATAATATTACGAGGATAAGTTTTGATTTCCTGAAAATAAATTTTGTTTACAAAATTAGGCACAGGACCTTGAACAGGTCAGTGTTCGCTTCCTCCAGGAATTTACAACATGTGATTAAAGGAATTAATGCAAATTCACCAGTTTCCATAACATTCATGCAGGCTTGCTGTTGCTGTGCCAAAGAATATCTTTCCAGTTTTATCAGTCATTGCGATTATCTGCATTAAACTTGGTTACCAAGAGTGAAGTAGCTCTAATCCATTTAGAAAACCAACCATTTGGTTTAAAGTTGCCATGCAGACTCGTAGAATGGATTTCCAAGCTCTGCTCAGGTCAGCTGCTAAGAAAAGGAGTGTCATGAACAGGTTGCGATCACATGATTATATCTTTAGATGGATGGAAGAGACTCATAGATGGACAGACCGTCCTGAAAACTGTCATTCCCCAGGCGTAGACTCGAGCTGCTGCTCTGTTTCTTTTGCTTTATTGTGTGCCCTTCCTTTTTTTCTTCCTCCTCCCTCCGTCCATCCCCTCTTCATCCAGGTACAGGGAGGATTACAAGATAATGTGACATGAGACAGGCGGCCCCTGTGACGTCCCTCGAGATGGCTAACCCTCCTCATGATGAAACAAGCTCACACACGTACAGAGTCCATGTCAAAAGGCCCTCAGAGATGATTTCTTGAGGCTTTACAATCACACCAGTCTGACATTCACTGAAGCTTTTAATCTCTGCACATAAATGAAGTGTCCCATCTCATTTCCCTGTTCCTCTGATGATCAGGAGGTGGAGGAGGGACAGAGAGCGGTCAGAGGGAAAAGCACCAGCATCTCTATGTTAGCTGATAGACGTTTCAGACAGGGGATTCCCACATACAGGTGTGTGTGCGTGAATAAGTATGTGTGCGTAGAAGAAACAGAGACATAGGGAAGATGCGATATGGGGGTGTCTGGCTGGGATTGTCATTACAACTGGAAGGAGAGCTAAAATATGCAACTTAAGCTCGGTGCAGTGGTGGTGTTATAGGCTGAAATTTGACTCTTAAGGACTGGCTGGGAGTGCCCCACAGACCTCCTGGAAATATCAAAAAAAAAAAAAAAAAAGCCGGGAAATCACGTTTTCTTAGGAACATGTGTAAAATCTTTTGTGACGAAACTACTACAGATTTTATTTTTTAATTACATAATGACAGCAGTAGCTAATTGATTTATCATGCAATCAAATAGAGCCAAAAAGTTACTACTAAATGAGTGAATTAAAAATGTTGGTAATGGATGTGTTAGGAACAGAAGTGAGGGAACGTGTGGGAAATACTTCTCAGAGTCATAGTTTGCAACTTATGTAGCATTGCTGAACTTTTGGCTTGCGCTGGGATTTGACTATATTGCTGAACAGGGAGCTCCTGTAAAGTTACATTTTCATGCATTTTTAAAGTTTGCTGCAGTATTCACTCCCAATATTAATGTTACAACCAAAGTGGCATGGCTTTCGTTGGCTTATTACTGCAGACGGTGGGCGGGCAGAGAGAGAGCAGAAGAAAACACAGTACATGTTCAACACTCTTCCAACATATATCACATTTATTTACCATTAACTGCAAATTAAAAAAGGAAATTTTGCAGCTTAGTTCTTTCATGTATGTGTTGTCAAGCTGGTTATTATTATATTTCCTTTATTTCCTAGTCTGTGTCTTCTTAAGCTGCAGTGCATTGGGCTTTCTCAGCCACCGTAACTGTACAGTAGCTCCTGGAATGTTAATGAGATTGACATAAGTTCTGTTTTGTATTGCAGAGACTGCTGAAAAGTCAAATCATCAGTGTGCAGAGACGATGTTTGAGCACAGGTGAAAAGGTTGTAAGTAACCTAAACAGATTCAGTTTACATTCAAATGAAAAAACATTAGTAGCCAGTACAGCAGGTGACCATTATTGATTTATCCACTGAAAACAATTTTTACTGGCGTGAAGCACTTGGCAGGTGGGGGCCTGCTTGTGTGTGTCATCTTTTTTTATATATCAAGAGTGTGGGTGTGAGTTAGAGAACCGGCCACTGCCTGTGCTGAGTAGCTGAAACCCACTCTTGTGCCCAATTCAGCAGAAGAAACACAATGAAAACATTCAGCTGTGCTCCTCAGGATTGTTTTTGGCCACAGAAGCCTTGTAGGGGGAAATACAAGCCCACCTCTATACCACTTTGTGTCTGCTGAAATGTATACATTTTTTTCCTGTCTGCGGCTGAAGCTGAGCTGCATGCCAAATATTATTTAATTAAAACTCCACTTTCTAAGATGCACTTGCAACCAATTTTTGCACCCACACTGCAACAAGGATATGTGAGTGATTGCTGAACCTTTATTATTGATACAGTATTTAATGTTTTAAGAGGGTTTTTGCCAGTGCTAGCGATGGTGACGACGGTGGAAAATGAACCTGGGCTCTGTGTTTTTCAGTCTGCTAGGCCTTGTCCTGGGCAGCGTTGTGGTCAGACTTCAGTCCATAGAAACTGATCATTAGTTTGTCTTAGTTGACCGCTGACCAGAGGAATCTGCAGGAGTTCCAGTAAGTGGGGCTTTAGAGACTGAGGAGCAGATTAGTGTTTAATTTCACTGTGAACTACCTGTCTATCTATCTGTCTGTCTGTCTGTCTGTCTGTCTGTCTGTCTGTCTGTCTGTCTGTCTGTCTGTATCTGGATATTAAGATGTTCCCATCACAGAAACCTTTTCAGGTGGCCAAGAATCTTATGACAAACTTAAGACCTTTACCTGTGTCTTGACAAGGAGGACTTCCTGTATGATGTTCTAAGTCCCAAAAGTCTCTGCTTTGGAGGTAGTTCTTTTCAACGTTTGCAGAACTATCAGAGCAAGATTTGCAGAGATAAGTGCCACTGCTTAATCACACACTGCCTCAGATGAGGAGATACTGGGGGCCACCAGTATCAATCATCAGTATCAGTATCATCACTGTCAATAAAAGACTGGTACTCAGGTTAAAGGCAGTGATGCCGCTGAGTCTCTACTTACTGTTGTTTAAAGAGGTTGGATTTATACCCAACTGATATCGACTGACAGTGGTTGCATTCAGACATTGTGTTGCATTACTCTAGAATTAATGTTGCACTTTTGCTCCGTCCTGGGTTTCATTGTAACTCACACTAATTTGGTTCAACCAGTAATGTATAGGAACCATGCCTGAAAGGTGAAATGTACAACACAACTCACTTCACTGTCAGCGTCCGTGTATATAAAAACAAAGTAACTTGCATTGACTGTACCCTACAGTCTTTTATGGCTTTACCTTCCTTTGTTTAATTATGCTCCTCAATTGGGTCCCCTGTTGTCATACATACTTCAGCTTTTTACAGTGATGAGAAAATAGAACTACAGATGTTTGACTGTGCGTCTTACCTCAATACATGAATAAATGTGAGATACTGGAAAGAGAGAGAGAATAACTGTAAAACTGAAATGAGATGAAATTGACATAATTGATGAAGCTAGCTAGTATTCTAGTTTTTGCACCTTTTCTGCCAAAGACAACCACTAAACTGTTTACGCGTCTAATGAAAATGAGTATTCCACTTACATTCTTGCGTGCATGCAGCTGTGCATACTCTGATTAACAAACACCGCCTCCCGCTTTCATTTGTTCAGCCACCTTCTTAAAAAGATGGAGTTGCCGTAATCGAACTTATCCAACAACCTGTTGACATCCAAGTCTTTTGTAATGTTTAAGAGTAAATGTGTCTGTCCTCATGACCAGAAATGTGGGCTTTTTCTTCTCTGTGTGCATCTGTTCAACAGCCTGGCAAACTGCTGACTAGGCAACCCCAACTGAGACGCATATTCTGAATGAGCTGTACACATGCCCAAAGAATGCTCCTAAAACCCAAATCATAGCTGCATATCCCATGTCTTAACTGGAAAATGCTCCATTAGGCCTGTTTTGGAATATCCAACAAGAATATGCTGTTTACATGAAACACATCAAACTCAGAATATTGTCATATTTGGAGTAATAGTGGAACATAAGAGTGCATTTAAATGCAGTCATTGAAAAGAAGTTGTGCGTCTCAGAGCTGGAGTTCTCTGTGGTATTCCTCCCATCTGTCTTCTTCTTCTTATGAAAAGTGGAGTCGTAAAGCCCCCCAGATTTCTTTTCTCAAGTTCAACCTTTTTTTAATTCATGTAGGCACATTTTCTTCTGCCTTAATCAAGATTGTGCCTATTCATGCCCGCTGATGTCCTTTGCTTATTGTTTCTGAACATGGCTGTCTTTTCTTTATACCATGGTAGCATGTTTTTCACGTTTCATCAAAATTTACCAAAAATGCCTGTTTCATCATAACATGTCTGAGCAGTGTAGGTTTAGTCCAGCGATGCCCCCCTTACCCCAGGCTGATCTAGCTTGGAGCCTCGTTACCTGTACCTGTCTGTCTGCCTGTAGGTACAGTCCATCTGACTGTCTGACAGCGTCTCCTCCGCTGCCGACTGCTATTCAGGATTAATAAGAGCCAATGAAAGCAGCCCTCCTCACCCCTTTCCCTCCTGGTCTCCCCCTGCCCAGCCAAAGCAAAGGCCGGCCGTAGGCCTCATTATTAAAAGCAATGGCCAAGACTCAGGCCCTGTCTGTACAAACACGCAGCGACGGAGTTGGGAGGGAAAGGGAAACCGGCTCACGGGGGATGAGGTTTCAATAAACGTCAGCCAGCGTCGGCTCTGTTTGGACTGCAAATTATTGCTGGCTGATGCTCTATTATTTTACAACCAAAGATCGCTGTCGAGAGAAAGGTAGAAGGGGAGGAAAAAGAGAGTTGCGAGGGAGGCAGAGGGGGAAGGAGGGAGAAAGAGAAACTCTGGAAGGGCGCCTAAGGGAAAAAAAAGGTTTAGTGAATACTATAATAATCTTTAAAAATATTACTGGAGCGGCCGCAGCTTAAGCTAAGAATAGGCTGGAGGGAGAGAAGTCCTTGGATGATTCCAGTGGAGATAGGAGAAGTAGAGAGAGGAGAGGAGCAAGCAAAGAGTGGAGGAAAGGGAGGAAACAGCCAGAGAGGGAGGAGAGGACGGGACAGCCATGTGAGAGGGTTATAAAATCAGCACCTTCAGTAAACATGACTTACAGCTGCCTCATTACTAAAGCAGGGAGGAAAAAAAGACTTTTTTATTTGATTTATTTTTTGCCCTTTGTGAAATTACATGAAAATCCAAATGTGTAACAGTCCATCACACATGTGCTCAAACAAATTTGGAAAACACAGTGAAGGTTCATCATCCGTCAGCGCTAAGCAGGTGCTGCAGCAAGCGTGGAGCAAAGTGACCCCAAGCTCAAGCTGCGGTTGCTACTGCTTAAGGTGGGAAAAGGCATCACTCCACAGCATGTTTAACCCAATTTTCATGTGGAAATGCAGATAATTATTACTCCTTTTTAATCCATTGTGTCATGTTTAGGACATCTCCAGTCAAAAGACGTGCTCATTATCAGTAATACAGTCTGGCGTTGTGGAGAAGCAGTGTCAATAATTGTGTGGAATGGCTTATTTTAACCTCATTCCCTTTCCATATAGTCAGACGTCTAAAGCAATGCTGACTATTGACATTTCTATGCAATTTAAAATTTCCAGATATTTTCTTAAGTCATGTTCTCAGAGAGAGAGTCTCTCTTTACTCTTCTTACTGCCTGTTATCTAGAATAACATTTGTACTGTACCACAGTGCAGACAGACCATTTCTTCCTCTGGCTTTTCCAGTCCAGAAGACGTCCAGCATGTCTAAAAAGCACAGAGATTTCTCTTGAGAATGGTGCAAGTGTTTTTAGTGTCACATTTTTTTAACCAAGCCAGCAGAGGTGCTGTGTGGACGGCATGTCCGTCAGCCCCGTCAGTGCACCGCTCTAGTGGTGCTAAAATATCTCAGCAATACACGGATGATTTGCCAAGAAATTTTGCTCACACAGTCTTGGTCTCTGGAGGATGAAACCTACAGACCTGATTGTTCCCGTTGGACCATTGTCAAGTTAAAAATTTAATTCATCGTGTGTAGTACTAATCAGCACTTAGGTAATGAGTCAAACTCAGTTAATAAACATGGTAAATATTATGCTGATGTTCTGCATGTTAACATGTTAGCATGCTGACATTAGCATTTAGCTCAAAAGTCAGTACAGCTTCACATAGCTGCCAGCATGGCTGTAGACGATGAAGTACTGTACTTAAGTACAATTGAGGTATGCTACTTTTTCTGCAACTTTATACTTGTACTCGGCTACATTTTAGAGGCAAATCCTTTTTACTCCACTAGCCTACATTTATTTCAAAACTTTCATCACTAGTTACTTTGCAGATTCAGATTATTAATCCAAAATATAATTAACATATAAATGATGATGCAGTATATTATTATAGATTAATCTGTGTAAACTCATTAAATTGAGCTCTGCTTTTACCAGCTGCAACATGACAGTGATGAAAACATGAATGCATCAATAATAATAATAATAATCCAATATTAAGATTTTGAATGCAGGACTTTTATTTATAAAGATACAGGATATGAACAGTACAAATCATGTACTGTGACACTGTAAAAGATCTGGAGACTACATCCACTGCTGACTGTTAATCTTTTTTCTAAAGTGACTATTTTTAGATTTAAGCTTTCCTCTTTCTATACTGGGCACAGATTGTTTGTCATTCCTGTATTAACAGTATCTATATGCTGATGCACAGATGCAAAAACCAGTCCAAAGACATCATCTCAGCAGATCTCTTGAGCCCACTGTGTAAACTCTGTCACAACTGCGCAGCTTTGATAAACTCCTGACATTCCTTAAGACACATAGTTGCAACACATTTGTGGAACTTTTTCAGGCTGCTTTAGCCAGTATTATTCAAGAGATGCTGACACTGAACAGGCATCTCTGCTGGTCAGCAGGTTCCTGTCTGGATGCTCACACACTCGTTCGATCCTTGTCTTACAGAAGGGTGTGTTGAAGACTTGGAAAACTATCACACTGCATAGTTTCACTGTGTGTGTGTGTGTGTGTGTGTGTGTGTGTGTGTGTGTGTGTGTGTGTGTGTGTGTGTGTGTGTGTGTGTGTGTGTGTGTGTGTGTGTGTGTGTGTGTGTGTGTGTGTGTGTGTGTGTGTGTGTGTGTGGTTGTAAAGATTTTAATGCATTTGTGCATGTGTGTCTTATGTCCCCACTTTCATAACACCACCTCCCCTTCCCCTAAAATAGGTTTAAAAAGCTTCTGGCTGACAGGGGAAAGCAGTTTTCTTACCTCAATAAAATGATCTTGGATTTTAGTGTTTGCCTAACACTCTTGTAGCCGTTTAATATTCGAGCGCGCTCCTGCA